>NC_057813.1:441434371-441439894 GCF_018294505.1 Triticum aestivum | reverse complement strand
GGACGCAGCGGCGGACGTCATAGCAGTCGGGCGACGGCGACGGCGGGCGCGGCGGCGGCGGCGGTGGCGGCGGCGGCGGCGGCGGTTTAGGGTTTTTAGGCGGAAGCGGACGTAACCTAGCGTGATACCATGTAAGACAATAGGCTTTGGGGGAACCGGCACAACCCTCTAGGGGTGGCCTATCACATATATATATAATGAGGTGGTATACAACGTTACAATATACACATGTAAATACAGTCTAACACTCCACGGCAGCTCGGCGGGTTGGCTGGGGTGGCGGCTGGCTTTCCGGCGTCGGCTTGTCTGTAGGTGGCCCGTTTCGACCTTCGGCCCTCTCCTCGTCGTCTAGTTGCTACCTTCGTCGAAGATTCGGCCCTCCCTCGACTACGGTCCATCGCTCATCTCGCGCTCGGCAGCAGGACCGAGCTCGTCTCGCGTCGGCAGCAGGACCGACCTCGTCTCGCGCCCGGCAGCAGGACCGACCTGGTCTCGCGCCCGGCAGCAGGATCATGCCCGTCTCGTGCCCGGCAGCAGGACCGTGCTCGTCTCGTGTCCGGCAGTAGGACGGATCGATGGAGGCTAATTTTGGCTGGCCTTTGGGTTTCGGCGTTGGGGGCAGCCCAGGGGTGCAAAAGGCGGTTCCTTTCCGCTCGTATCTTTGGTTGGGGTAGCGGTGGGTCTCGAGTGAGGTGGTGTCCGGGTCTTGGATGCCAGGGCGGCGGCCCTGGTGGTGGCTCCACGGTGCTCTTGGGCAGAGCCCGTGGTTAGGTGTTGCCCAGTGCCCATGGCCGTGTGGGCGGCGTGGTCAATGGGATGTGGTGTCCGGTGGTGGTGAGTGTTGGCCGGAGTGAAAACCTGATCTATCTTCGGACGGACTGGCGGCGGCGAAGCTCGCTCCCTTCTTGAAGGCGTCGTCACGGCTCTCATTGCCCGTCGTGTTGCTCCAGGGGAAACTTTGATCCTCGGGTCGGGCGGTGACGGCGCTCTGGTGTCGTAACCTTCCTAAAGGCGCCGCCTTGGAGCACACGGTTCGTCATATGCGGCTTCTTCTCTTCGCGTTGGCGTGTCCACGGTTGAGGACTCCGGTTGCTCTTGCAGTACTAGGGGTAGTGTTGCTGCGCTCAGTGCCTATGTATCCAGCCTTGGGTGTGTGCGTGTTTTGGGGTGGCGTGCATTTGTATCTGAGTTGTGGTCGGTCATTGCTTTATATATAAAGCGGGGCGAAAGCCTTTTTCGGTAATAGAGTCAAATCGGTGACAATGCAACATGTTCTCATGCTCCTACCAAGTCTCGATCAAATCAATATCAAACTTGAGTTGACAATATTTTTGGGGATTTGGCAGGTTGAACTTGCAAAAAAGCTGAATCACATCATCGGCACACTTGAATAATCAATAAGCTGACTGATGTTGATAACTGGCCAGATTGATAATTTAGTAGACATAAGAGAGAAAATAAAAGCATTAAATCTATCATACCTGAGCATCATACATTACAATCGACGCAAATACCACCGACATCCCGAATATGGAGTCAGCAAACCCCCTGTGTTCTGAACCCCGAATCAATAATAAATAGACAAACACTAAGGACAAAAACAAGCAGAAACATGTCAGCCCTCAGCTAAAGCACGTTAAAGAAGCTGACCTTTCTAGCGCAAGCGAAGTAGTCACTGCCACAACTGCCTGCAATATGAAGAATAATAGTCAGATTCATTCAAAATTTGAATTGTCACTTTGGCAAGAATTAATAGCTTTACCTCTCAAATATATATGATTATGCACCTGAATAAAGAAGTAACATGTTGTGATGATACCTTTGATTTCTATTCCACGGTGTATGTTTCCCAATATAACCTTTTATTTTTACTAACAAAGCATCTCAAGAATCCAAACGTCATCCTAAGTGTTAATTTGTGATTCTAATCATGATGGTGCAAATGAAAGCATGATGGTGCATGGGAGCAAAGAGTAGTCAGCCTCTGTACATAGGGAGAGTAGTGCGTACGTATTTATATAGTTTCTGGATCTGTCCCCTTTTCTAATTCACAGTAATTCAGCTGCCTTATAATGCTTTCAGTAGCCATATAGGACTAGTGGGTGCCTTGTTGCAAAATTCCCTGGCTGTAACTTTCCTCGTATAATTGACAGTCACATTTGTGCTCCCTGTGATATCTCATGATTTGTGTTCACCCTTTTAAATACATGTCCCATGTGTCCTTGATTTTTTTTCTCTTTTTACGATGCTTTTTTTAGCACTAATGCTTCATTTCGAATTGTGTTGTTCTTGTACTTCAGAAGCCTATATGTAACAGACTATTCATTAGATAGATGGCCACTGGCGACAAGTTAATTATTCAGCGTGACAGAGAAGATATATACCATCGAGAAACGAAAATCTGAAACTAGTTGCATGCACACACACATTGTGAAAATACAATTTGTGAATTTTCAAAAAAAATACAAATGCATAATATGCTGCAGTATGAGTATTTACAAAAATAAATCATACAAAAAATGTGATCACTTGTGAACCGTGCAAAGACACGAAATCATGTATGTAAAACTGGTATATAAAATTTAGTACAACCATGATTTTCTTTCAAAATGTTTTGAAACTTCGAGATGCATATTCACAATATGAGGTGCGGACACAAGTAACTGTGGAAAATCCACGTTTCCGTTCTATCTCCATTCTTCATTTCTTATTACATGTTGCTTAGAATTCGTGCAGCCCAACTTTATAAAGCATTATGCTGTTTCATTCTTGCAATGGAAGGGGTGAAAAGCCTTTGGCTCTAATTCTCTTCCAAAGTTTGACCAACAATAGATAATAAAAAACAATCTACATCAGCAATATAAAGTAACGATCATTAGATTTTTCATTTGATGTTAAAATATATTTTCATCATCTTATAATGCTAGTAGTACATCTAAATGAAAAGTATCCGTTTATAAAGTTGTAGAAATGTAATGGTCAAAATAGCCTCTGGAAGAATTATTTGACCCCTATAACAGGAGCACAATCTTATCCCAGGCAGGGCCTAAGAAGAGCCAAACACGCTCTTGATCACTCCAGTAAAGCAGCAACACAACAAACTGAAGGAATTAATGGTCAGTAGAAGATGGTCTCACCGCTGAGTGGGTGGAGGGCATCCCCCCTGACTGGGCGGCGACCCTGACGATGTCGATTTTGCCCCCATCCCTGCCGGAAGTGAAGGGCTTGGCCAGCTGCCCGATCACACCGGCCACCGTCGCCGCAATCAAGACCTTGAAACACGAGCCGAGTCCTTACTCAATCGAAAAATGAACGCAGCAGTCCGTTAAGCTAGTTACGGCGAACCTTGTTGTGCGCGAGCTCGGCGACGTCCTCCGGCCGGAAATGGAGGGAGAACGCGGCCGTGAGGGCCCGGCGGCGGCGCGGCCCGTGCCTCGGGGGAGACCAGGAGGAGGAGGAGGAGGGAGAGGTGAGCGCCGCGGAGGGGGGTGGGCGGCGAGCGAAGGACGACTGGGTCATGGCCATTGGATTCCCGGGAGGCGGCGACGGCTGCCTGCTCCCTACTGCCGCCCGCTTCCCCTGCTGTTGAGAGAGTGGGACAGACCAACAAATGGGCTCTCCTCTCTCTTCTTTCCTGTGGCCTTCCTCCTCTTGTTTTAAATTTCCTTATCATTATACCATTTGCATCTCAAGGGCTTATTTTGGATTAACGGAACTTTTTTTAGAGAAACCTTCAATCTATTTATAATCAATCATGTACAGAGAACATCATTTGTAAAAAAATTACAACCATGTCCATAGACCACCACCTTGCAACGAGCTAAGCCGAATGCGTGTCCGCATCATAGCCCCTTCCTCACCGGAGTCCGGCAAACCTCATCATAGCAGACAGTTCAAAAGTCATCGTGTTAAGGTCCCATAGTAGACAGTCAGAGCAACAACCATCATCGATGAAGAGTCTTAACTATATGTAATCTTCCGACGCCATCCTTCGCTTGATGGTCGTCTGTCTGTCGCCGCCGCCCCCGTCGCCGGAACCGGACTAGGCGCCTGTTCCGCTCTCCAGCGGTTTTCTTTTTTCTTTGCTTGGACTTGTTGAGCTGTGCCCTCAGAACCTTTGTACTTGTTTGTGAAACTTGGATGTATGTGGACTAGTCTTTGTATGTGTACTCTCTGGCGGTTTGCTTTATTTATAAAACGGGGCGAAAGCCTTTTTCGATATATGTAATCTTCCAAAACTCAATGAAAATTCTTTGATCCAAAGAGAGTCTAACTATACGTTACTCCCTCCGAGTGTCAAACACGCTCTTATATTATGAGACGCTCTGTCAAAAACACTCTTATATTATATTATGAGACGCTCTGTCAAAAACACTCTTCTATTATGGGACGGAGGGACCTGGAAAAAACAGCTCGACTATCACGAGAAGAGAAGGGACAGCGACAAGCATTCTAATGCGTATCAGGCTGAGGTATTCCGAATGAAACACAATGCGATTCCTGGGTAAAAATAATTGAAAATGTTGTTGTGAGCATCGATCTTATAGTTCATGAAGATGATTTTTATAGCCCAGGCACTTTTTGTACTAAAGCGTCATTTGGGAAACTCTACGCACGTTGTGTGGAAGAACCCTGTCCTGAGAAGGGGGCAAATGCGTGCAAAGACCAGAGTTTAGTGCAGCAGCCGCTGGATAAGAATAAGATACCCGCACGGCAGTGGGACAGCGAAAGCTCCAACGACCAAAACAGGGGAAAAGACAAACAAAATAACAGCAGAATGTAACCTACGGGATAAAGTACAACGAGTCAAACCACACATGAGAAAAAAGAGAGAACACTCACTAATACCAAAAAAAAAAAACTTATGGAGGTTCATGAAATCATTCCATGATCACATATTTTGGCAAGGCAGGGCACCCGCCCATACATCACATGTCCAGTGTTCACCATTTTTGGTTAGTCACATGTATGCAGGGGATATTCAGGAAACGGGGTGTGGCGGTTGGTGAGTTCTGGGGACCAAAACAGAAGAGTTCCATATCAACATGGCTCTGTGCAAAACGGCTACGAATGCGGCGCGGCGTAGGGCTTATTGGTGCTCCACAAAAGGTGCCACTGGCTGGAAGCAATATCAGAAGACACCGCCTTGCTGCTCAGAGAAAATAAGTGTTCCCATGTTAGTGACAAGAAGAATATATATATACTCCCTCCGTAAAGAAAATATAAAAGCGTTTAGATCACTAAAGTAGTGATTTAAACGCTTTTATATTGTTTACAGGAGTACTTCATAATGGCGCAAAACAAAACAAATAGCTGCCAATGAACCACGCGCATTCAGGAGTTCGTTCAATGCCATGGACTTATGGTGGGGATTGATGGACTTAACAACCTTTGTCCCTTTTTTACATGCAAGTTATTGGCAAGCGGTATAACTAAATGGAAGGAGACTGAAAAGGTAGCGGGTCCTATGTTTTTTAAGGCGTCTGTAAGGCGGCGCCCCCCCAGCGCTTTGCAAATATGCCC
>NC_057813.1:441084222-441095471 GCF_018294505.1 Triticum aestivum | reverse complement strand
CGGGCGGCGTCGGCGGTGAGGGGCGCGGCGGCGTCCGGCGGCGGCGGCGAGTTAGGGTTAGAGTTTCGGCGGGGTGGGCTGAGGTGGGCTGCGGGGTTGGGGCGGCGGCTTATAAATCCCGGGGCGAAAAAGAGTCCGGGTCACCCACAGCGGCCCGAGTCGGTTAGTTTTTTTAAATACTTTCGCGCAAAAAACAATTAAAAGAAATACTAAACGGACTCCAAAAATCCCGAAATAAATTTTCCCCGACTTCTAAAATCAAGCCGGACAAGATGAACATTTATTTGGGGCCTAAATGCAATTTCGAAAAAAATGCACATTTTTCCTAAATTCAAATAAAATAGCCAAAAACTCCGAAATAAAATATTATTTGATTTTTTATTAAATCCTCAATATTTCTTTATTTTGGGAAAGTCATTTTATTCCCTCTCTCATATTTTCATATTAGAAATAACTGAAGATACAATAAATAAAATCAAATGATCCTATTTTCAAACTTTGAGAAAACTCAAATATGAAAATAACGAAATCCCCAACTCTCTCCGTGGGTCCTTGAGTTGCGTAGAATTTCTGGGATCAAGCCAAAATGCAATAAAATATGATATGCAATGATGATCTAATGTATAACATTCCAAATTGAAAATTTGGGATGTTACAAACCTACTCCCCTTAAGATGAATCTCGCCCTCGAGATTCGGGTTGGCTAGAAAATAGGTGAGGGTGGTCGTTTAACAAATCTTTCTCTCGCTCCGAGGTAGCTTCATCTTCAGTATGGTGGCTCCACTGAACTTTGCAAAACTCGATAACCTTGATGCGAGTGACTCGGCTCGCAAACTAGAGAATCTTGACTGGTTTCTCCTCATAGGTCAAATCACTATCCAGCTGAATCGCTTCCAGTGACACTGTATCTCTCAGCGGTATATCAGCCATCTCTGCGTGGCACTTCTTCAACTAGGAAACATGGAAGACGTCATGAACTCCTGACAATCCTTCGGGTAGTTCCAACTTATACGCAACTTCTCCCATACGCTCTAAAACTTTGTATGGTCCCACAAAACGTGGCGCTAACTTCCCCTTAACTCCAAAGCGCTTAACTCCTCGAAGTGGAGATACACGAAGATAAACTCTGTCTCCGACTTCGTAAACTGTCTCCTTGCGTTTAGAATCTGCATAGCTCTTCTGCTTGGACTGGGCTACCTTGAGCCTATCGCGAATCAACTTCACCTTCTGTTCAGACTCCTTAATCAAATCTGGTCCAAACAACTGGTGGTCTCCAACTTCATCCCACAACAATGGGGTCCTGCACCTCCTTCCGTACAAGGCTTCGAAAGGGGCCATCTTCAAACTGGATTGATAACTGTTGTTGTAAGAGAACTCCGCATACGGCAAATTATCGTCCCAACTACATCTATAATCTAGCGCACAAGCTCTCAGCATGTCCTCCAAAATCTGATTGACTCTCTCGGTCTGTCCATCTGTTTGCGGATGAAAGGCGGTACTGAACTCTAGCCTGGTACCCAAATTTTTGTGCAACTGATTCCAGAACTTTGAGGTAAACTGGGTTCCTCTATCTGATACGATGCTCCTCGGAACTCCATGCAGACATACGATCCTGGTCATGTATATCTTCGCCAAGTTAGCACTGGTGTAAGTGGTCTTTACTGGGATGAAATGAGCTACCTTCATCAATCGATCGACTACAACCCAAATTGAGTCATAGCCTGAACGAGTCCTGGGCAATCCCGTGATAAAATCCATGCCTAGTTTATCCCACTTCCATTCGGGTATCGGCAAAGGCTGTAGCAATCCTGTTGGCTTCTGATGCTCTGCCTTCACTCTCTAACATACGTCACATACTACTACATACTCTACCATATCCTTTTTCATTCCGGTCCACCAGAAAGTGTCCTTCAAATCCAGATACTTCTTGGTATTTCCTGGGTGAATCGAGTACGGCGAATCATGGGCCTCCTGCAGAATCAACTTCCTGATCTCCGGATCATTGGGCACATAAACACAGTCTTCAAACCATAAGGTATCATGCTCATCCTCATGAAATCTTTTAGCTTTTCCTTTGCTCATCCTCTCCTTTATCTCAGCAATCCCCTTGTCATTCTTCTGAGCTTCTCTGATCTTATCCATCAAAGTCGACTGAATCTCCAATGCTGCAACATAGCCTCTCGGAACTATCTCCAAACATAGCTCACCAAGGTCCTCGGCTAATTCCTTCGGTAACTCTCCGGTCAAGAGTGTGTTGACATGGCTCTTGCGGCTCAACGCGTCGGCTACTACGTTAGCCTTTCCGAGGTGATAATGCAATCTCATATCATAATCCTTGATGAGTTCCAACCATCTCCTTTGCCTGAGATTCAACTCCTTCTGCGTGAAAATGTACTTCAAACTCTTGTGATCCGTGTACACCTCACAATGATTTCCGATGAGAAAATGTCTCCAAGTCTTCAATGCATGTACTACGGCTACTAACTCCAAATCATGTGTAGCATAATTCAACTCATGGGGCTTAAGCTGACGTGAGGCATACGAAACAACTCTTCCCTCCTGCATAAGCACTGCTCCAAGTCCTCGACGTGAAGCATCGCAATACACCTCATAATCCTTGCGCTGATCTGGCAGAATCAACATGAGTGATGTAATCAAACATTTCTTCAACTCCTGGAAAGTAGCCTCACATTCCTCAGTCCATTTGAACTTGGTGTCCTTCTTCAACAACTCTGTCATGGGCTTAGCAATTTTCGAGAAATTCTCAATGAACCTCTGGTAGTATCCTGCGAGTCCAAGAAAACTCCGGATCTCTCCAACACTTGTTGGTGCTTCCCAATTTGTCACAGTGACAACTTTGGTGGGGTCTAATGCTATTCCTTCTCCGGATATAACATGTCCGAGGAATCCAACTTCCTTTAACCAAAACTCACATTTGCTGAACTTGGCATATAAGTAATGTTCTCTGAGCTTCCCAAGTACCAAACGCAAATGCTCCTTATGCTCTTCTTCGTTCTTTGAGTAGACCAAAATATCATCAATGAACACCACGATGAACTTATCCAGTAACTCCATAAACACCTTGTTCATCATGTTCATGAAATAGGCAGGTGCGTTAGTCAGACCAAATGACATAACGGTATACTCATACAGCCCGTACCTGGTGGTAAAAGCCGTCTTAGGTATATCCTGCTCTCGAAACTTCAACTGGTGCCTGATCGCAGATTGATCTTGGAAAATACCTTAGCTCCTTGCAACTGGTCAAACAGATCATGTATCATCAGTAGTGGGTACTTGTTCTTGATTGTTACTTCATTCAATCCTCGATAATCAACAACCATCCACAATGATCCATCCTTCTTCTCTACTAGAAGAACTGGCGATCCCCAAGGTGAAGAACTTGGGCGAATATAACCTTTATCCAATAACTCCTTGATTTGCTTCTTAATTTCCTCCAAATCTTGGGCGGGCATCATGTACGGTCTTTCAGATATCGGTCCTGTGCCTGGCAAAAGCTCAATAAAAAACTCAATGTCTCTATCCGGTGGCATGCCTGGCAACTCCTCTGGAAATACATCAGGAAAATCCTTCACCACTGGTACTTCCTCCTGTACAACTCCTGATAAGGAATTTACTTGGGTCCTCTTCGGCACATGTCGTGACACATACTTGATCCTTCTTCCTTCTGGGGTGGTAAGCAAAATCGACTTACTGGCGCAATCGATGTTTCCTCCATACATCGATAGCCAATCCATACCCAGAATCACATCCAAACCTTGCGACTCCAAAACTATCAAATCCGAAGGGAAAACATGTCTGCCTATGGCCAATGGTACTTGAAAACATCCTTGACTGGCCATATACTCCGCTCCTGGTGAGCTTACTAACATAGGTGTTCTAAGAACTTCGGTAGGCAGTTTATACTTATCCACAAATCCCCTTGATATGTATGAATGCGATGCACCAGTACGAAAAAGAACGATTGCAGTAAATGACTTAACCAAAACTTACTTATTACTTCATCTGGCTGGGCTTCAACCTCCTCCATGCTAACGTGGTTCACCTGTCCCTTGTTGAAAGGGTTCGGCTTCTTACCAGAGCTTCCATTGCCATTCCCATTCTTCGCTTCAGGACATTCTATGGCATAATGTCCAGTCTTCTGGCATTTGTAACAGGTGATGTTGCTCAGATCCCCCTTAGCTGGTGTTGATGGGTTGGTGCGGTTCTGTCCATTGCTTCCTCCATTTCCATTACCATTCATGGGGCCACTATGGTTGTGCGAACTACCTCCTCCATGGGTATGCTAAAAATGTCCTCCCGAGTTCAGGTAAAACGAGGCTTCTGCTGTCCCTTGTCTATACTTCCTCTTGCGGCGGTCAATCTGCTGCTGCTTCCCTTCAATCATGAGAGCTCTATCTACCAACTCCTGGTAGTTGTTGAAGGTTGCTACCATCAACTACATGCTCAGCTCATCATTCAGTCCTTCCAGAAACTTCTCCTGCTTAGTTGCATCCGTAGCAACGTCATCTGGGGCATAACATGCTAACTTGCTAAAGTCATCCACATACTGGCCAACAGCACGTCCTCCTTGGCGCAAGTTGCGAAACTCACGCTTGTTCATGGCCATAGCTCCTGCTGAAACATGAGCAGTACAAAAAGCCTGCTGAAACTAATCCCATGTGACAGTGTCGATAGGATAAGTGGCTGTGAAATTCTCCCACCATGATGTTGCAGGTCCATCAAGCTGATGTGTGGCAAAACGCTCCTTCTTCGCATCTGTGCATCCTATAGTGGTCAACTCCCTTACCATCTTACGGAGCCAATCATCTTCAACTATCGGCTCGGTGCTACTGGAAAACACCAGCGGATTCAGCCTCAAGAAACGGGCTAAGTGATCAACAGGTGGTTGGGGTGGTGGGTTGTTGTTGTTGTTGTTCGCCTGGTTCTAATTCTGGACTAGGATTTGCATCAATGCATTCTGCTGCTGGATCAACTGGGTGAGTTCCGGTGGGAAAGCAAATCCATTGTCACGTCTCGGAGGCATCTGAGGGTTTTTAGAAAAGATGAGAAAATAGAATAGAATGAGGTCTAGAGAGAAAAACACAACAAATATGCACATGAGACAAACACACACAAAATCACTTCAATCAATCAAACAAGGTCATACTACAGTCTAACTATCATTAAAAAGTGCTCGGGCTATACTAGATAAATGGGGAAATACTACTACTGTTATGGTGGTTGACTAGAAAAACTGCTCGGTCGAAGACTCCATGATATCTGCTCCAGCTTCATCAACAAAGTCATCATCGCTATCGTCTGGGTCCGAGTCGGTGTCGTCGATGATGATGTAGTTCTCCGGTTAAGTGCAATCACCGTCTTCTTCTCCAGTCGCGGGGAATCCCATGAATATCTTTAGCTTCTTCTTCAGATCATCATTCTTCTCCACGAGTGTCGCTATTTCCTCCTCATATCCATCGCGTGTAGACTTGAGTTCTTCCTCCAACTCCGTGATCTTAGTCAATGCTTTCTTCAGATCTATCATGCCTGCGCACATCTGGTTCTCCTAGCGACGAATGTGCTGGTTTAACTCCAGGATGAAAGCTGTAATTGATCTATCCTTCCGGGTGCTGATCATCTCCCATTGCTCATCTCGGCGCCCACAAATCTGGTAGATAGTTTCTTTGAGATCCTTGTGGTAAACTTCTCCAATGCGTCCCATGGTAATCTGAGATGCCATGCTCTTTCCTATACTCCAGGTTGGTGCATCAAAGGAAAAGTCTATGGGCTTAGTGACGGGCATGAACGTCCTTCCTGGAACTTGAACTTGAATCATCCAACGCTCCTCTTCTGGTAAAGTGGCGATGTAGGTCCCGGTGAAGCTTGGTACTCCAATGCTCAGGTACTTAGTGACTTCCTTCAAGTGGCGTCCAAAGGGTCTATCTTCATCCGGTTGCGTGAACTTGTTCCTTGCATGCACCATCCTAAAAGAGTGTAATATCCCAAAATTCTAAATTTTGGAATGTTATAATAAATAGATAGATGATTGTTTGTTTGATTGTTGTGTGATTGATTGAGTGAAATTGGAAACTTTTGAAAGTTAAATGAGAGGGAATAAAAGGACTTTCCCAAACTTTCACCTTTGCTTTCTGATCTCCATGGATTCAAATACTTTTCAAACACAAAACCCTGGAGTGAAGATAATATGACTTCTTCCATTTAAATAAATGAAAAGGGTTTTGAAGAGATTTGAATTTCATTTGGCAAAAAAATTCAATTTCGGAAACTTCAAGCAACTCAATGATTTTCATGAGAGAAGATAAATGACTTCTTCAAAACATATGAAATATGAGTTGGGAGTTTAAAAGAAATCCAATTTAAAGCCTCGTTGAAAATTATTTTCAATTTGGCCTTACTTGGGTTTTATTCAAATTATTTTTCTCCAAAAACAAAATATAAGGAAATTAGGGTAACATGATTCCCTACAGTAGAAAATTGGAGAAAATAAATTTGAAACCATTTTGGTATTTTTAAAATGATTTTATTGGGTTTTAAATAGGTCAGTAGCACTGTTTGAATTATTAGAATTGATGTGGATTTTATTTAAAGCTATAATAATGTTCATACTGTAGGAAATCTTTTTCTGAAAATTTTGATATATTATATGCCTATATAATATATTTATTTGTTTGGTTTTATTATTTTTGTTTGTCTGAAAATGTTTTAAAAAAAGAAGAAGAATCTTCTCCTCTCGCCGACTGGGCCGGCCCAGCTCCTGCCAGGCCAAGGCCCAGCCCAGCGCGCCATCGCCACCATCCCCGAGCGGGACTCCGCTCGGGAGTCCGCCGCCACCACGGCACCGCCACCGCCTCCGTGCCGCCGCCGGCCTCCTCTGCCCCCTTCGCCACGCCACTGCCCCGCCACCTTTTTCTCTCCCTGTTTCTCCTCTCGCCTCTCCTCGCAACGCGCAACCGCCGTCGGATCTCAACGCCGCCGCCAGACCTCACCGCCACAGCCGCTGCTCGCCTCGCCGCCGTCCGTCGCTGACCCCGCCGACGACTCCGCCACTCCGCGCCGCCCCTTCCCGACCCCTTCACCGCCCTCCTGGACGACTGGAGCCGCCGCCCAGGCCAGACCCGAGCCGCCGCCACCATCCCGCCATTGCCGGAGTTCGACCTCGCCGCCGCCGGTTTTCTCGCGAAAACCGCCAAACCCTGTGAACCGGTATAACCGCCGCCCGGTCCGGTTTTCGTCGGTTTTTCTTTTTAAACGCAGTTTTCTTTTTAGTTATTTTTAATTAGTGAATGCTC
The DNA here is from genome assembly GCF_018294505.1 of Triticum aestivum. NCBI lineage: Eukaryota > Viridiplantae > Streptophyta > Magnoliopsida > Poales > Poaceae > Triticum > Triticum aestivum. The sequence continues at coordinate 441,088,161 of NC_057813.1, read as the reverse complement.
ATCAGATTAGATCTGGAGCGAACGGTTTTTCGTTCGTTAGTGTTCGGTAACAAACGCTTGCCCTTTAGACTTTTCTTTTTATTTTAGTTTTCAGCCAAGGACTTCTTTGTAGATATTTTATTTATAGATTAGTCCCTAATCTTAAAACGATCACAACTTTTTGCTCGTTAGTCGGAATTAGACGAAACCAACGCCCACTTCTTCAATATGTTTCCCTCTACCCAGATAAACAACTTAAACATGTTTTTGAAAATTTAAATTTGAATTTCAAACAGTTTAGTATTTGAACTTCGTTTGATCGTAACTTGAGTTTCATAACTCCGTTTTAGTCAGTTATTTTTGCAAATCGAAACTCTTAACCTAAACTTTCTAATAAGGCCAAATTCACTTAAAGTTTAGTATTTGGTACTGTTAGAAATTGTGGTACTGTTAGAAATTGTTTCCTGTTGCAAGACTCATTTGCTTGGTTTCAAAGTTTTCCGATTGGTTTTCTTCGTTCTCTCTGATCTTTTGAGTGATTGCTTATGTGTGGTTACTATTTCTTGCTTATGATAGATTGAACGGAGTGAGATGAATAGAACTATCAGGAGTTGAGTGTGAATCATCTTCATCAACAGTACAAGCAAGTTTTCACACTTTGATCATACCTCTTTACTACCTAGTTTTTATGCATTAGATCAATCCTCAAACAATTGCATGATTAGGATCTAATTAATATATGGGTTTTGGGAAGTAGACGAGGTAGTACCTATTACCTGTTTTATTATCAAACCCTTGGGAGTTACTTCTACGTTTGCTTATATTGCCATGCTATGCTAGTAGACGTGGATTGGGTGAGTGAATATCCATGATAGATGTGAGATTGTTAATTAATGGTTTATTTACGGTGGCAACTTTAATACACATATTGGTGGATTGAGGTACCTGGGTATTCCAGGATTGCCTGTTTGTTTTTGGACCGCCACCCAGGCTCAAATGGATCATAAGATTGGTCATGCTAGAAACTTCCGTGTGCAGCCACATGCTATTATGGGCTCTAGCATAGTTGATTAAGTCGTGCGAACTCTTACAGTGGTAGACTAGCAGATGTAGGGGATGTAGGTGGTACGGTCTACCCAATCGTAAGGTGCTAGCGCTTCTGAAAGACTATGTCTCGGTCATCCATTTCTCAAACACCATGTAGTGCAAGAAAACAAATGGAGGAGATCGAGTCTTGTGGGGAAAAGTGCGCAACCTCTGCAGAGTGTATAAACTAATCATGATTAGCCGTGTCCCCGGTTATGGACAACTTGAGTATCTAGTTCTTGGATTATCATGTTGATCTCATCACGTTACTTAATTAATTTGTTGGGTTGTTAATGATTACTTTTAATTGGGATTGAGAATGCTATCGACCATTCCCAATGTTTAACAACCACCATGATAGTTAAATAAAAATTTATTCCTTTGCAGTAGGGAAAAATTGGCTTTTCGCAAAACATTATAAACTTAGAGCTTTCCACCAGCCACATATGCATGCAGTGATAGTCATTGCTCATCATTATTCTGTGGTGTGAATTTGCCAGTACATTCAATGTACTGACCTACATGGCTGCAACGTCTCATGTTGCAGGAACCTTACGATGAGTAAGTGTTACGTTAGGGTTACGGTTTCTACACTCAACTTTGCCATTGGTGTTGATGGGACTCCACAACCTGGTTACCTCCGCTATATGGATTGAGGTAATAGTATTTATGTTACTTTATACATGTGATTTACCTCTGTTAGAAATCCTCGAGTACTGTGTGTGTCAGCATACCGATCCAGGGATGACACTTAAGCACAGAGATTCGATCCATTCGGGTCGGGTCGCTACAAAGAGTAGAAAAGATGAGGAGCCAGAAATGAGAAGAGAGAGTAGTGATCTAGAGCTTTAGCTTAGTGGTCGTGTCCTACAGTCAGCGTGTGCTCTGATACCATCTAGTAGCGACCAGACCTCAAACAGTCCGATCTCTGTGCATTAGTGTCATCCCTGGATCGGTAATGCTGACACGCTCAGTACTTGAAGGATTTATAACAGAGTAGCAATCACACACTTATTACATCGAATGTCTCAAAAGATAACTTATTACAATAAATATGGCTTAAGGCCATCTAATAACGATAACAACGGAAGGCTTGGAAGATAAGCGAGTCCATCAACTCCAACGACATCATTGAGTATAAGGCCACGACCAAAGGCACCTTACTCGTCGTCTGAAAAGTCTGCAACATGAACGTTGCGACCCGAAAACGGGTCAGCACATGGAATATGCTGGCAATGTAACACATAGAGAATAATGAACAGAATAATGCTATACTACATGCATATATGGCTGGTGGAAAGCTCTAAGGTTACAGTTTTGCCTAAAGCCAATTTTTCCCTACTTCAAAGGAATAAATTTTATTTAACTATCATGGTGGTTGTTAAACATTGAGAAGGGTACTCCAACTCAATCCCAATTAAGCATCATCATTAACCCAACAAGATTAAATTTAAAAGTAACATGATGAGATTCACATGATAATCCAAGTACTAGATACTCAAAACGTCCATAACCGGGGACATGACTAACCATGATTAGTTTATACACTCTGCAGAGGTTTGCGCACTTTTCCCCACAAGACTCGATCGCCTCTGCTGGATTTCTCGCACTACATGGTGTTGGAGAAACGGATGACCGAGACACAGTCTTTCAGAAGCATAAACTCCCTACTCCGGGTAGACAGTTACACCTACTTTAAAACGTCTAGTCTACCTCTTCAAGAGCTCACACAACTTAATCAACTATGATAGAGCCCATATTAGCTTGTGTATGCACACGGAAGTTTCTAGCATGAATAATCTCACGATGCCTTTGAGCCTGGGTGGCGGTCCATAGGAGAATCACATGGTACCCAAGGATTTCCAAAAATACAAGCAACACTGGGTTCCCCAGGTGCCTCAGTCCACCCAGATGTGAGTTTAAGTTGCCACCTTAAGTAAACCATTAAATAACAATCTCACATCTGTCATGAATACACTCACTAAATCCACGTCTACTAGCATAGCATGACAATATAAGCAAACATAGAAGTAACTCCCAAAGGTTTGATAATAAAACAGGTAATAGGTACTACCTCATCTACTTCCCAAAACCCACATATTAAACAGATCCTAACCATGCAATTGTTTGAGGGTTGATCTAATGCAATAAAACTGGGTAGTAAAGAGGTACGATCAAAGTGTTACTTGCCTTGCTGATAATCCGTGAAACCTAGAGATTCGAAGTAGCAAGCGGCGCACTCCGGGTACTCTATCGCAAACAAACAAGCATACAATAAGCACTCATCTAATGCACAGGTAAAACTCAAATAAGATATCTAACCAGAAAGTTCAACTTAAGAACTCTGTTTGCAAAAAGAATCAAATCAAACGAAGCAACAAAAGTCAAACGGCGAAAGAAACAAGCTTCATTTACTAATATGGACCTAAGTGAAATTTTATAGTAGCAAAAACTTGTTTGAGTTGGTTAAACGGAAAGAGGGTTTCGATACGAAACTCTAGGCGCTTGAATCGCCTGATTCCAATAAACGAGCGAAAAGTTATACTAAAATGAAAATCGGATCAGAAATCACGATCTGGAATAATCGCGGAAAATCCAAAAAAAAGAAAAACTGACGAACAGTCTAATGAACGGACGTTCGTTGACTGCAACTAAACAGTGAACTCATCCGTTAAAACGAACGAACGAGCGAACACTCGCTAAATAAGTAAACAGAAAAAAATAAGTCGATCTATTAAAAAACGCGGTTCCAAAAAAAACGAACGGTTTTCCGAAGAAAACCGGAGGCGGCGGGCTCTGACAGTGGCGGTGGTCGGCTGTGGCGGCTCCGGCGCGGGGTGGCAGCGGCGCGAGGCGACGGTGGCAGGGTCGGGC
>NC_057813.1:441021566-441083737 GCF_018294505.1 Triticum aestivum | reverse complement strand
TTTTTGCCCTTCCGGGGCGGTTCCGACCAATCACGGTTCGCCACGTGGCAACTGCTCATTGGTCGGAACCGCCCCAGAAGGGCAAAAACACAAAGCGAGTGAAGTGAGCTGGGCAAAACCGCAATTGTTGAAAAACTAGGGGCAAATCAGTCGAGCGTGACCCAACTAGGGGCACCAGTACAATTTTTCCTTTTTTTAAATACTTTCGCGCAGAAAAACAATTAAAAGAAATACTAAACGGACTCCATAAATCCCGAAATAAATTTTCCCCGACTTCTAAAATCAAGACGGACAAGATGAACATTTATTTGGGGCCTAAATGCAATTTTGAAAAAAAACGCACATTTTTCCTAAATTCAAATAAAATAGCCAAAAACTCAGAAATAAAATCTTATTTGATTTTTTATTAAATCCTCAATATTTCTTTATTTTGGGAAAATCATTTTATTCCCTCTCTCATATTTTCATATTAGAAATAACTGAAGATAAAATAAATAAAATCAAATGATCCTATTTTTAAAATCTGAGAAAACTCAAATATGAAAATAACAAAATCCCCAACTCTCTCCGTGGGTCCTTGAGTTGCGTAGAATTTTTAGGATCAAGCCAGAATGCAATAAAATATGATATGCAATGATGATCGAATGTATAACATTCCAAATTGAAAATTTGGGATATTACACATACAGTTTTTAGCGGACGGAGGGAGTATACCTCAGGTGGGCGGGATGTCGTTTAGGCGAGCAGGCGGGATCTTCCCACACGACGGCAGCGAACAAGGGCACGGAGGACCTTCGTCCGTGCCAGCGCCGGCTCTGACAGGATGGTGCACATTGGCTTCCTCCATCACCGACGGTGACAACGTCAATGCTGCACCTCCTCACCTCCCGTGACGGACGAGATTCGGCCAAATCTATGACCACCGGTGAGGAGAGAGATAGAGTGGACACTGTCATCTTGTTTTGATATGGAGAGGGTGAGAGAGCGAGACGCGAGAAACTCTATCAAATAAGAGGCTATAATGGAGTAAAAAAAATCTCTCCATAGCAGTGGTTTTAAATATAATACGTGCATTCTCGGAAAAAAGAAACGAAAACTGGTGGACAATTTTTTAACGTACCAAGAAAGAAAACTCGATCAAAAACACGCCACCGCTTCCAGGTCGCGAGAGTCATCGCGCACACACACAGACATAGACATGCATATCCCTATTTACGTAAAATTCCATTTCCATCTCCATCTCCAATCATATTTGTCCAACTGGCACATTATTTACGTTGTTAATTATATACGCAGCAATATTAACGTACATCATCTCTTGTTTACAGGCGTCCGGACCGCTGCCACGGCCGGTCCTGACCAACCCGAACCCTCTTCATCACCCGCGCGTGCTTCCCTCCCGAACGGTCAGTGCCGCATTCATGCCCGGCCAGAGGAGACGCGGCCTCTCACTAGCACCGCCATTGAAGCGGTGCACCGGTCGAGAGAGCGTCGCCCGCGCCGCTTCCTGGTGCACGCGACCGCTCCGTGTGCAAAGGTCGCAATAGCCGGCCAGAACATGCATGTAAAAAGTTCTTGGGAGTCTGTGCTACAGCTAGATGTCCTCCCCCAACTCGTCAATCTCTTCCAGTAGTGCTTTTACTCCATGGAGCTATCCATCGACAAGCAGGTGGGAAAGTTATCGTATACTCGGTTTGCGGTGAGTGGCATGCCGAGTGACCGTGTGGGGTCAAGCCGTGGAGGAGGATGAGACACGAACATGAAAGACGTGATTTAAATGTTGGTTTTGCTCGATGGCGTGATCCAACGAAACGAAACGTTGATTTCTCTCCGTTTCCATTTTTTCTCCAGAAAAATGGAAACTTTCCACTCCATTTTCATTCCTATTCCAAGTTTGCCCCATTACAACATTCCATCAAATACAAAGGAAAATTAACACGCATGCTGATGCATCTCAATGATTCACAGATCATAGCCAATATTTACTTCACAACTAAAGACAAAAGTTGTGAGAGCGTGTACGAAAGAAAAACTACTGATGGGGTCACTATGACTTAAACCCTAAACCCTAAACAGGATTTAATTTTCTGGCCAGGTAGAACCTGTCGAAGGAAAGACGACTGGCACCCTCGGATGATACGATGCTTTTGTGCAGTTCCACTAAAATCGACCTGAGCATCCCTGATGGCAAAGATATTGAAGAAGTGTGATTAGAATAATAGTATTGGCACTAGTTCATGAGACATAAACTCATCACAAGTAGAAGCCGGTAGAAGTAGAGAAAGATCGACATGGAGATGGAGCTATGGCAGTGGAGCAAGCCGGCTCCAAAAGGAAGATGGACTAGCTGGGACGTCGGGCTGTAGCTAGAAGGCCGGTTGGGACACGACATCGGCCCATACCGCGATGACCCCCCCCCCCCATGGAACGCACCGACTGTGGGTTTTCTCCCTCGCCGATGTCGACTGCGTCTACGCAGAACATTGTTCCCTTCCCCCAGCTGCGGGATCAGGCCGGATATGTGACCAGCATGTGGCCGCCGTCGTTCTATGCTTGTGAAGAGAGAAACCTAAGCAAGCAGGCTTGTAGCTTAGGCTCCTGCTAGTGTATATATAGTGGTTTTCTTTTTCTCTCCATATCAACCATTTTATATTGCGTACGTGTCATTGAAGAGTGAAATGATGGTTGCTTCTTCCGACTAACTTACTATGTGATTTGACTGCTCCTTGGTGGCCCCTACACGTACTCCCCCTACGTGTATGCAACAGTCACGCGTACACACGGATGCAAAAACGCGCGCGATGCCCTAATGCATGAATGTCCGAGCACACGACAAAACACACACTATCACGCTCAATTACTCAACCTACACATGCATGCACACTCATACTCAGTTAGGGTGAGCTAGTGACCGTATAAACACTAGAAAATATATATATTGAGCACAATGAGTGTATTATGAAGTCCACCGACCGTATTTTTACAAATATAAAGTGGCAGATAGTGTATTTATCTCATTTGAAATTAAGCCATATTAACCGGAGAGGAGGCGGTATGGACTAGCATTACTTTGCTATGTCCCATCAACTTGCCGAACGAGGAGAAGGTTGCAGGACGGGAGAAGCTTGCGCACGGTGGCTCGCAGGACAAGGAGAAAGTTTTGACTAACGCAAGCTCTCCCTCGCTCAGGCAGTTGATGTGCAACAGTTAATTCGGTGTCAGATTGCCAGAAGCATACACTATACTAGTACTATTATTGTTCAACTTCCCGAATAGGCGAACAGCCAAGCGCAAAGTTTACTAGTAGTACTAGTATTACTACTATAATCTATAGAGGTATGAACTATACTAGTACTAGGAACCGGATGGAGGAGCGTCTGCCCTTTTATTATATTTTTAAAATGTGATAAAGCAATCTTTAACACATTTGGTTCTCTTCGAGGGTTCTCGCATGTGATAATGGAAGTTGATTGCATGGAACACTCGCCACAATTCTCGCTTAATTCAGGCTCATATCATGTTACAAATAGGAGCGCTCGGTAATGTTTCCTCTTTTTTGTTATTCAGCATGTAAACAGGTCAGCAAAACTTGCAGCGCATCTTTGTGCGAACCGTGCTTGCTGCACTTTGAATGTGGCCGAGAGCTGGCTTGATGAAACACCTCGCTTCCTATTCTTTTTTTACGGGGTACCTCGCTTCCTAGTGACTTGTGTCATGGATGATCGTCCTAAGAATGCTTATATATGAATAAAGCTCTTTGCAACGTCTTGAGCTTGTGTTGGTTTTCCTTCAAGAGGAAAGGGTGATGCAGCAATAGTAGCATAAGTATTTCCCTCAGTTTTTGAGAACCAAGGTATCAATCTAGTAGGAGGCTCCTCAAAAGTCCCACGCACCTACACAAACAAACAAAGAACTCGCAACCAATGCAATAAAGGGGTTGTTAATCCCTTCACGGCCACTTGCGAAAGTGAGATCTAATAGAGATAGTATGATAAGATGAATATATTTTTTGTATTTTATAATATAGATGCAAAAGGTAAAGATGCAAATAAAAGCAAATATGATTAAAGATAGACCCAAGGGCCATAGGTTTCACTAGAGGCTTCTCTCAAGATAGCATAAGTATTACGATGGGTGAACAAATACTGTCGAGCAATTGATAGAAAAGCGAATAATTATGAGATTATCTAGGCATGATCATGTATATAGGCATCACGTGCGCAACAAGTAGACCGACTCCTGCCTGCATCTACTACTATTACTCCACACATCGACCGACTCCTTCCTGCATCTAGAGTATTAAGTTCATAAAGAACAGAGTAATGCATTAAGCAAGATGACATGCTGTAGAGGGATAAACTCAAGCAATATGATATAAACCCCATCTTTTTATCCTCGATGGCAACAATACAATACATGCCTTGCAACCCTTTCTGTCACTGGGTAAGGACAGCGCAAGATTGAACCCAAAGTTAAGCACTTCTCCCATGGCAAGAAAGATCAATCTAGTAGGCCAAACCAAATTGATAATTTGAAGATACTTGCAAAGATAACTCAATCATACATAAAAGAATTCAGAGGAGATTCAAATATTTCTCATAGATAAACTTGATCATAAACCCACAAATCATTGGATCTCGACAAACACACCGCAAAAAGAGTTTACATTGAATAGATCTCCACAAGAGAGGGGGAGAACATTGTATTGATATCTAAAAAGAGAGAAGAAGCCATCTAGCTAATAACTATGGACCCGAAGGTCTGTGGTAAACAACTCACAACTCATCGGAGGGGCTATGGTGTTGATGTAGAAGCCCTCCGTGGTCGATTCCCCCTCCGGCAGAGCGCCGGCGAAGGCTCCAAGATGGGATCTCGCGGATACAGAAGGTTATGCCGGTGGAAATTGTGTTTCGTTGGCTCCCTAGATGATTTTGGGGTACGTAGGCTTATATAGGAGGAAGAAGTATGTCCGTGGCCGCCCGAGGGGCCCGCGAGACAGGGGGCGCGCCCTGTAGGGGTGGGCGCACCCTACCCTCTCGTGGCCGCCTCGACTGCTTCTTGACTTGCACTCCAAGTCCTCTGGATCATGTTCGTTCCAAAAATCATGCTCCCGAAGGTTTCATGCCGTTTGGACTCTGTTTGATATTCCTTTTCTTCGAAATACTGAAAATAGGCAAAAAACAGCAATACGGGCTGGGCCTCCGGTTAGTAGGTTAGTCCCAAAAATGATATAAATGTGTAAAATAAAGCCCATAAACATCCAAAAGAGGTAATATAATATCTTGGAACAATAAAAAATTATAGATACATTGGAGACGTATCAAGCATCCCCATGCTTAATTCCTGCTCGTCCTCGAGTAGTTAAATGATAAAAACAGAATTTTTGATGTGGAATGCTACCTAGCATAATTCTCAATGTAATTTTCTTTATTGTGGCATGAATGTTCAAATCCAGATAATTCAAAATAAAAGTTCATATTGATAAAATAAATAGTAACACTTCAAGCATACTAATCAAAGTAATCATGCCTTCTCAAAATAACATGGCAAAAGAAAGTTCATCCCTACAAAATCATATAGTTAGGCTATGCTTCATTTTCGTCACACAAAGATGTTCCCAACTTCTATACCCCCGATGACAGGCCAAGCAATTGTTTCATACTTAAATAATCTCAAACTTTTCAACCTTCACGCAATACATGAGCGTAAGCCATGGATATAGCACTATGGGTGGAATAGAATATGATGATGGGGATTGTGTGGAGAAGCCAAAAAAAGGAGAAAGTCTCACATTGACGAGGATAATCAATGGGCTATGGAGATGCCCATCAATTGATGTCAACCTGAGGAGTAGGTATTGCCATGCAACGGATGCACTAGAGCTATAAATGAATGCTCAACAAAAGAAAACTAGTGGGTGTGCATCCAACTTGCTTGCTCACGAAGACCTAGGGCATTTGAGGAAGCCCATTGTAGGAATATACGAGCCAAGTTATATAATGAAAAATTCCCACTAGTATGAAAAAGACAACCTATGAGACTCACTATATGAAAAACATGGTGCTACTTTGAAGCACAATATATGAGACTCACTACATGAAGAACAAGGTGCTACTTTGAAGCACAAGTGTGGAAAAAGAGATAGTAACATTGCCCTTTTTATTTAATTTCTTTTCTTTTTTTTCTTTTTTGGGACTTTCTTTTTTTTCTTTTGGCCTTTCTTTTTTTTCCTTTTTTTTGGGCAATGCTCTAATAATGATGATCATCACACTTTCATTGATTACAACATATGAATTACAACTCGAAACTAGAACAAGATATGACTTTATATGAATGCCTTCGGTGGTGTACCGGGATGGTGCAATGAATCAAGAGTGACATGTATGAAAAATAATGCATGGTGGCTTTGCCACAAATACGATGTCAACTACATGATCATGCAATGGCAATATGACAAAAGTAAAGTATGTCATGATGATGATGAATGGAACGGTGGAAAGTTGCATGGCAATATATCTCGGAATGGCTATGGAAATGCCATAATAGGTAGGTATGGTGGCTGTTTTGAGGAAGATATAAGGAGGTTTATGTGTGATAGAGCGTATCGTATCACGGGGTTTGGATGCACCGGAGAAGTTTGCACCAACTCTCAAGGTGAGAAAGGGCAATGCATGGTACCGAAGAGGCTAGCAATGGTGGAAAGATAAAAGTGCGTATAATCCATGGACTCAACATTAGTTAAAAGAACTCATATACTTATTGCAAAAAATTAGAAGTCATCAAAAATCAAGCACTACGCGCATGCTCCTAGGGGGATAGATTGGTAGGAAAAGACCATCGCTCGTCCCCGACCGCCCCTCATAAGGATGCACAAGCCAGGTACACTTCATGTTTCAAATTTGTTACACAACTTTAACCATACGTGCATGCTACGGGACTTGCTAACTTCAACACAAGCATTCTTTAAATTCATAATCACCCAACTAGCATGACTTTAATATCATTACCTCCATATCTCAAAACAATTATCAAGTATCAAAATGATCATAGCATCCAATTCACTTCCTATGATAGTTTTTATTATACCCAACTTGGATGCCTACCATTCTAGGACCAATTTTATAACCATAGCAAATACCATGCTGTTCTAAAAGACTCTCAAAATAATATAAGTGAAGCATGAGAGACTAGCAATTTCTATAAAAATAAGTCACCGCCGTGCTCTAAAAGATATAAGTGAAGCACTAGAGCAAAAACTATCAAGCTCAAAAGATATAAGTGAAGCACATAGAGTATTCTAGCAAATTCTAATCAAGTAGGCTTCTCCCAAAAGGTGTGTACAGCAAGGATGATTGTGGTAAACTAAAAGGCAAAGACTAATATAATACACAACGCTCCAAGCAAAACATATATCATGTGGCGAATAAAAATATAATTCCAAGTAATGTTACCAATGAACGAAGACGAAAGAGGGGATGCCTTCCCGGGGCATCCCCAAGCTTAGGCTTTTGGCTATTCTTGAATATCTTGGGGTGCCATGGGCATCCCTAATCTTAGGATTTTGTCACTCCTTATTCCATAGTCCATCAAAGCTTTACCCAAAACTTGAAAACTTCACAACACAAAACTCAACCGGAAATCTTATAAGCTCCGTTAGTGAAAGAAAACAAAACCACTACATAGGTACTGTAATGAACTCATTCTTTATTTATTTTGGTGTTAAACCTACTGTATTACAACTTCTCTATGGTTTATAAACTATTTTACTAGCCATAGATGCATCAAAATAAGCAAACAACACACGAAAAACAGAATCTGTCAAAAATAGAACAGTCTGTAGAAATCTGTAACTAACGCAAACTTATGGAACTCTAAAAATCCTAACAAAATAGGAAGTCCTGGACAATTTGTCTATTGATCAGGAGCAAAAAGAATCAACGCAAAATCACGTTTCTCTGATTTAACAAAATTAAATTCGTGCGCGCAAAGTTTCTGTTTTTCAGCAGAATAAAATCAACTATCATCATAGGTTATCCTATAGGTTCTACTTGGTACAAACACTAAATAAAAGATAAAAACACATCTAAACATAAGGTAGATGCAAGATTTATTTAATAACAGCAAGTAAAAATATTGGATTGCCTCCCAACAAGCGCTATCGTTTAACGCCCCTAGCTAGGCATTGATAATTTTAATGATGCTCACATTAAAGACAAGAATTGAAGCACAAAGAGGGCATCATGAAACACGTGACAAACACATCTAAGTCTAACATAATTCCTATGCATAGGCATATTATAAGCAAACAAATTTGCAAGGCAAGAAAAAACTAGCATATGCAAGGAAGAAGAAAGAGACGATAGCAATCTCAACATGACGAAAGGTAATTTAATAAGATAAAAATTTCTACGACCATATTTTCCTCTCTCATAATAATTACATGTAGGATCATAGGCAAATTCAACAAAATAGCTATCAAAAAACATATTCTCAACATGATCCACATGCATGCAAAGTTGACACTCTTCCAAGATAGTGGGATTAACATCAACTAAAGCCATGACCTTTTCGAACCCACTTTCATCAAAAATATCATAAGATTGAACATACTCCAAATATGTGGGGTCTAAAGTTGACAGTCTTCCAAACCCACTTTCAATATTATTGCAAACACTATTATCAATCTCATATTCATCATGGGGCTTAAATAAATTTTCAAGGTTATAAGAAGAATCATCCCAATCATGATCATTGGAACAAGTAGTAGACATAGCAAAACTAGCATCCCCAAGCTTAGGGTTTTGCATATTATTAGCACAATTGACATCAAGAGAATTTATAGGAAAATCATTGCAATCATGCTTTTTTATTCAAGGTGTTATCGTGAATCTCTTCATAAATTTCTTCATCATAATTTTTAGATTCACAAATTTTGAGCAAAGCTTCATAAAGATAATCTAGTGCACAAAACTCACTAGCAATTGGTTCATCATAATTGGATCTCTTAAAAAGATTAGCAGGCGGATGAGGATCCATAGAATTTAGGTCCTTTGTTTAGCAATAAATAAGCATCTAATCCAACCAAATGAGAAAACGAAAGGGCAAGCAAAATAAGAGAGAGAGAGATTGGGAAAGAGAGGGCAAATAAAACGGCAAGGGTGAAGTGGGGGAGAGGAAAACGAGAGGCAAATGGCAAATAATGTAAATGCGAGGGAGATGGGTTTGTGATGGGTACTTGGTATGTATTGACTTGAGCGAAGACCTCCCCGCCAACGGCGCCAGAAATCGTTCTTGCTACATCTTGAGCTTGCATTGGTTTTCCTTGAAGAGGAAAGGGTGATGCAGCAATAGTAGCGTAAGTATTTCCCTCAGTTTTTGAGAACCAAGGTATCAATCCAGTAGGAGGCTCCTCAAAAGTCACATGCACCTACACAAACAAACAAAGAACTCGCAACCAACGCAATAAAGGGGTTGTCAATCCCTTCACGGGCACTTGCGAAAGTGAGATCTGATAGAGATAGTATGATAATATAAATATATTTTTGGTATTTTATAATATAGATGCAAAAAGTAAAGATGCAAATAAAACAAAATATGATAAAAGATAGACCCGGGGGCCATAGGTTTCACTAGAGGCTTCTCTCAAGATAGCATAAGTATTACGGTGGGTGAACAAATTACTGTCGAGCAATTGATAGAAAAGCGAATAATTATGAGATTATCTAGGCATGATCATGTATATAGGCATCACGTCCGCAACAAGTAGACTGACTCCTGCCTGCATCTACTACTATTACTCCACACATCGACCGACTCCTGCCTACATCTAGAGTATTAAGTTCATAAAGAATAGAGTAACGCATTAAGCAAGATGACACAATGTAGAGGGATAAACTCAAGCAATATGATATAAACCCCATCTTTTTATCCTCGATGGCAACAACACAATACGTGCCTTGCAACCCTTTCTGTCACTGTGTAAGGACACCGCAAGATTGAACCCAAAGCTAAGCACTTCTCCCATGGCAAGAAAGATCAATCTAGTAGGCCAAATCAAACTGATAATTCGAAGAGACTTGCAAAGATAACTCAATCATACATAAAAGAATTCAGAGGATATTCAAATATTTCTCATAGATAAACTTGATCATAAACCCACAATTCATCGGATCTCGATAAATACACCGCAAAAAGAGTTTGCATTGAATAGATCTCCACAAGAGAGGGGGAGAACATTGTATTGAGATCCAAAAAGAGAGAAGAAGCCATCTAGCTAATAACTATGGACCCGTAGGTCTATGGTAAACTACTCACAACTCATCGGAGGGGCTATGGTGTTGATGTAGAAGCCCTCCATGGTCGATTCCCCCTCCGGCAGAGCGCCGGCGAAGGCTCCAAGATGGGATCTCACGGATACAGAAGGTTACGGTGGTGGAAATTGTGTTTTGTTGGCTCCCTGGATGTTTTCGGGGTACGTAGGCTTATATAGGAGGAAGAAGTACGTCGGTGGCCGCCCGAGGGGCCCACGAGACAGGGGGCGTGCCCTATAGGGGTGGGCGTGCCCTACCCTCTCGTGGCCGCCTCGACTGCTTCTTGACTTGCACTCCAAGTCCTCTGGATCACGTTCGTTCCAAAAATCACTCTCCCGAAGGTTTCATTCCATTTGGACTCCGTTTGATATTCGTTTTCTTCGAAATACTCAAATAGGCAAAAAAAACAGCAATACGGGCTGGGCCTCCGGTTAGTAGGTTAGTCCCAAAAATGATATAAATGTGTAAAATAAATCCCATAAACATCCAAAAGGGGTAATATAATAGCATGGAACAATCAAAAGTTATAGATACGTTGGAGATGTATCACTCTCTCATTTACCCGCAAAAAAGATTAAGCCATATTAACCGGAAAGGAGGGAATATGGACTAGCACTACTTTTCGGTGTGTCCCGTCAACTCGCAGAATGAGGAGAAGCTTGCAGGACAAGGTGAAGCTCTCTTACGCCTTTTGACTAATGCAACCTACCCTCGGTGGACATGCATCAGTCCATTCGGTGTTAGATTGTCAGAGGCATACACTGTAGTACCCAACATGCGGATTACCATCATTGTTCGACTTCACGAAGAGGCGAAGAGCCAAGCGTAAGGTCTAGTAGTACGAGTAGTACTACTACTAGAACCACATGGTGGAGCATGTGTACTCTTATTTTTTTTTAATCTTTGATAAAGTACACGTTTATTCCGGAGAAGGGCGGAAAACGGCAACCCAACATGTAATGATGATATCGATCAACCAACCATGCTCAAATATATCTTGGCCTCCGTGCGAGCCCGTCTGTGTGTTCTCGCTCCTCGTCTCTCTCAAGGAACGGCGGGTTGGCCATTTTACCGTCAATTGAGATCGGTTTGCTCACACTCCTGTCCCACATGTCAGTGATATGCCAAGACGAGGTGCGTTGACCGACTGGCCATACGCGTACTTGGTTTTGCAGCTTCATATACTACTCCTCCCTCCGTCACAATTTACAGGGCGCTTTTCATTATGATGCATTTCTCTCAATGCATTTCCACCACCAGAGAGACTTTAGACACGTTTGGTTTAATACTCAATTAATTAGGGCATGGTAACCGCAATCATGTCCACAAGTTTCTCTCGATGTACTACTACGGAGTGGAGTAAGTGCATGCATGTGTGTACCCGGGGTGGAAGCACTGCATGCATGTGTGTATGCACTATTTCCTCTAGTAATAGACGTTGTGCTATAACTACCAATGCTATTTTTTAGGCCGATCGCTAGTCGCCTTGGTCCCACGGATTTTTTCTTTTTTCTGAAGTGCGCTCTATAAACAGTGACGGATGGGGTAGTATGAGCAGATTCAAAGAAGAGCGTATTGATGGTTGCTTCTTCCGAGCAACTTACAGTGGGAAAGGTGGGGCTTATGATTTCACTGCTCATTACTCACTATTAATGCGGCGCAACGACCGGGTTGAGTCTCCCATGCGGTTGTGCACTACCCCCTCGGTTCTTGAATACACTCTTGAGTATTTGTCTTTCTAGAGATTTCAACGAGTGACTACTCAAATATTTGTCTTTTTAGAGATTCAAATGGACTACTACATACGGACGTATATAGACATATTTTAGAGTGTAGATTCACTCATTTTGCTCCGTATGTAGTCACTTGTTGAAATCTCTAGAAGACAAATAGAGTATTTAGGAACGGAGGGAGTACACATATGAAGCAAAATGAGTGAATCTATACTCTACAATATGCCCATTTGAAATTTGTAAAAAGACAAATATTTAGCAACGAAGGAGTGCAATTTTGTGCATGGCACATGGACCCGGATGCTGAAGAGGTTTCTGGCAATGCTATCAAGCCTCCAGCATTTGTTTACATAATTGACATACTATACAAATAATTTTCCAGCGACATGAAATTGTACAATGGTGTGAGCTTTCAGCTTTTGTTTCGTGTGTCTTTCCATCGATGCTCTTTCGGAAACAATAAAAAACTAACTTCCTTGCTAATGCATCTCAATTATTAGCAGATCAGAGCTAATATTTACATCACAACTGAAGACAAAGTTGTGAGAAGGTATTAAATTAAAATTGATCCATGCTTTCATTGGCAGGTACGTCCACCCAGCACTGTCTAAATCAACAAGGCATGTTGGGAAAAAAAAGTAGCTGTCTGGAGCATGCAACATTCCGATCATTTTGTGCAGTTCCACTAAAATAGAGCTGAGCATCCATGTTCCAAAGATATTAAGTGTGATTATGATAATAGAGGTCTGCTGATGAAATAATAAAACACACAAATTGAAGCCGGTCACCTTTGCAGTCTCTCTTCAGACTACCTAGTTGGAGAAGATTAGGGTCTGAGTTGGATGAGGAGGATAGAGCAAAACCAATCTCCCTTTGTGCAGTCGCACTGAAATGTAGAGACGTTGCCCGTGTGACATTTTAGTACAACTGGAACAAACACTCTTAAGAAAAAAGGGATTTGTGTAGTTCACCAAAAGGTCACAATAGCAACGAGGTGAAATGGATAGCCCTGTTTGCAAAAAAGAGGTAGAAAGGAGACAATTACTGGCCAATAACAGTTGATGACACATGTGAGATCTGATAGAGATAGTATGATAAGATAAATATATTTTTGGTATTTTATAATATAGATGCAAAAAGAAAAGATGCAAATAAAAGCAAATATGATAAAAGATAGACCCGGGGGCCATACGTTTCACTAGAGGCTTCTCTCAAGATAGCATAAGTAGTACGGTGGGTGAACAAATTACCGTCGAGCAATTGATAGAAAAGCGAATAATTATGAGATTATCTAGGCAAGATCATGTATATAGGCATCACGTCCGCAACAAGTAGACCGACTCCTGCCTGCATCTACTACTATTACTCCACACATCGACCGAATCCTGCCTACATCTAGAGCATTAAGTTCATAAAGAATAGAGTGATGCATTAAGCAAGATGACATGATGTAGAGGGATAAACTCAAGCAATATGATATAAACCCCATCTTTTTATCCTCGATGGCAACAATACAATACGTGCCTTGCAACCCTTTTTGTCATTGGGTAAGGACACCGCAAGATTGAACCCAAAGCTAAGCACTTCTCCCATGGCAAGAAAGATCAATCTAGTAGGCCAAACCAAACTGATAATTCAAAGAGACTTGCAAAGATAACTCAATCATACATAAAAGAATTCAGAGGAGATTCAAATATTTCTCATAGATAAACTTGATCATGAACCCACAATTCATCGGATCTCGACAAACACACTGCAAAAAGAGTTTACATCAAATAGATCTCCACAAGAGAGGGGGAGAACATTGTATTGAGATCCAAAAAGAGAGAAGATGACATCTAGCTAATAACTATGGACCTGTAGGTCTGTGGTAAACTACTCACAACTCATCGGAAGGGCTATGGTGTTGATGTAGAAGCCCTCCATGGTTGATTCCCCCTCCGGTAGAGCGCCGACGAAGGCTCCAAGATGGGATCTCGCGGATACAGAAGGTTACGGCGGTGGAAATTGTGTTTCGTTGGCTCCCTGGATGTTTTGGGGGTACGTAGGCTTATATAGGAGGAAGAAGTACGTCGGTGGCCGCCCGAGGGTCCCACGAGACAGGGGACGCGCCCTATAGGGGTGGGCGCGCCCTACCCTCTCGTGGCCTCCACGACTGCTTCTTGACTTGCACTCCAAGTCCTCTGGATCACGTTCGTTCCAAAAATCACGCTCCCGAAGGTTTTGTTCCATTTGGACTCCGTTTGATATTCGTTTTCTTCGAAATACTCAAATAGGCAAAAAAAACAGCAA
Organism: Triticum aestivum; assembly: GCF_018294505.1. Lineage (NCBI taxonomy): Eukaryota > Viridiplantae > Streptophyta > Magnoliopsida > Poales > Poaceae > Triticum > Triticum aestivum. The sequence continues at coordinate 441,069,402 of NC_057813.1, read as the reverse complement.
TACGGGCTGGGCCCCCGGTTAGTAGGTTAGTCCCAAAAATGATATAAATGTGTAAAATAAAGCCCATAAACATCCAAAAGGGGTAATATAATAGCATGGAACAATCAAAACTTACAGATACGTTGGAAACGTATCACTCTCTCATTTACCCGCAAAAAAGATTAAGCCATATTAACCGGAAAGGAGGGAATATGGACAAGCACTACTTTTCGGTGTGTCCCATCAACTCGCAGAACAAGGAGAAGCTCGCAGGACAAGGTGAAGCTCGCTTACGCCTTTTGACTAATGCAACCTACCCTCGATGGACATGCATCAGTCCATTCGGTGTTAGATTGTCAGAGGCATACACTGTAGTACCCAACATGCGGAGTACCATCATTTTTCGACTTCACGAGGAGGCGAAGAGCCAAGCCCAAGGTTTAGTAGTACAAGTAATACTACTACTAGAACCACATGGTGGAGCGTCTGTACTCTTATTTTTTTAATCTCTGATAAAGTACACGTTTATTCCGGAGAAGGGTGGAAAAAGGCAGCCCAACATGTAAAGATGATATCGATCAACCTATCATGGCCTCCGTGCGAGCCCGTCTGTGTGTTCTCGCTCCTCGTCTCTCTCAAGGAACGGCGGGTTGGCCATTTGTCGTCAATTGAGATCGGTTTGCTCACACTCCTGTCCCACATGTCAGTGATATGCCAAGACGAGGTGTGTTGACCGACTGGCCATACACGTACTTGGTTTTGCACCTTCATATACTACTCCTCCCTTCGTCATAGTTTATAGGGCGCGCTTCATTATGATGCATTTCTCTCAATGCATTTCCACCACCAGAGAGACTTTAGACGCGTTTGGTTTAATGCTCAATTAATTAGGGCATGGTAACCGCAATCAAGTCCACAATTTTCTCTCGATGTACTACTACGGAGTGGAGTAAGTGCATGCATGTGTGTACCCGGGGTGGAAGCACTGCATGCATGTGTGTACGCATTATTTCCTCTAGTAATAGACGTCGTACTATAACTACCAATGCTATTTTTCAGGCCGATCGCTAGTCGCCTTGGTCCCACAGATTTTTTTCTTTTTTCTGAAGCGCGCTCTATAAACAGTGACAGATGGAGTAGTATGAGCGGATTCAAAGAAGAGTGTATTGATGCTTGCTTCTTTCGAGCAACTTACAGTGGGAAAGGTGGGGCTTATGATTTGACTGCTCATTACTCACTATTAATGCGGCGCAACGACCGGGCTAAGTCTCCCATGCGGTTGTGCACTACCCCCTCGGTTCTTGAATACACTCTGGAGTATTTGTCTTTCTAGAGATTTCAACGAGTGACTACTCAAATATTTGTCTTTTTAGAGATTCAAATGGACTACTACATACGGACGTATATAGACATATTTTAGAGTGTAGATTCACTCATTTTGCTCCGTATGTAGTCACTTGTTGAAATCTCTAGAAGACAAATAGAGTATTTAGGAACGGAGGGAGTACACATATGAAGCAAAATGAGTGAATCTACACTCTACAATATGCCCATTTGAAATTTGTAAAAAGACAAATATTTAGCAACGAAGGAGTGCAATTTTGTGCATGGCACATGGACTCGGATGCTGAAGAGGTTTCTGGCAATGCTATCAAGCTTCCAGCATTTGTTTACATAATTGACGTACTATACAAATAATTTCCAGCGACATGAAATTGTACAATGGTGTGATCTTTCAGCTTTTGTTTCGTGTGTCTTGCCATCGATGCCCTTTCGGAAACAATAAAAAACTAACTTCCTTGCTAATGCATGTCAATTATTAGCAGATCAGAGCTAATATTTACATCACAACTGAAGACAAAGTTGTGAGAAGGTGTTAAATTAAAATTGATCCATGCTTTCATTGGCAGCAAGGTCCATCCAGCACTGTCTATATCAACAAGGCATGTTGGGGAAAAAATGTAGCTATCTGGAGCATGCAACATTCCGATCATTTTGTGAAGTTCCACTAAAATAGAGCTGAGCGTCCATGTTCCAAAGATATTAAGTGTGATTACGATAACAGAGGTCTGCTGATGAAACAATAAACACACAAATTGAAGCCGGTCACCTTTGCAGTCTCTCTTAAGACTACCTAGTTGGAGAAGATTAGGGTCGGAGTTGGATGAGGAGGATAGAGCAAAACAAATCTCCCTTTGTGTAGTCGCACTGAAATGTAGAGACGTTGCTCGTGTGACATTTTAGATCAACTACAACAAACACTCTTAAGAAAAAAGTGATTTGTGTAGTTCACCAAAAGGTCGCAATAGCAACGAGGTGAAATGGATAGCCCTGTTTGGAAAAAAGAGGTAGAAAGGAGACAATTACTGGCCAATAACAGTTGATGACACATGTGAGATCTGATAGAGATAGTATGATAAGATAAATATATTTTGGTATTTTATAATATAGATGCAAAAAGTAAAGATGCAAATAAAAGCAAATATGATAAAAGATAGACCCGGGGGCCATACGTTTCACTAGAGGCTTCTCTCAAGATAGCATAAGTATTACGGTGGGTGAACAAATTACCGTCAAACAATTGATAGAAAAGCGAATAATTATGAGATTATCTAGGCATGATCATGTATATAGGCATCACGTCCGCAACAAGTAGACCGACTCCTGCCTGCATCTACTACTATTACTCCACACATCGACCGAATCCTGCCTACATCTAGAGCATTAAGTTCATAAAGAATAGAGTGATGCATTAAGCAAGATGACATGATGTAGAGGGATAAATTCAAGCAATATGATATAAACCCCATCTTTTTATCCTCGATGGCAACAATACAATACGTGCCTTGCAACCCTTTTTGTCACTGGGTAAGGACACCGCAAGATTGAACCCAAAGCTAAGCACTTCTCCAATGGCAAGAAAGATCAATCTAGTAGGCCAAACCAAACTGATAATTCGAAGAGACTTGCAAAGATAACTCAATCATACATAAAAGAATTCAGAGGAGATTCAAATATTTCTCATAGATAAACTTGATCATAAACCCACAATTCATCGGATCTCGACAAACACACTGCAAAAAGAGTTTACATCGAATAGATCTCCACAAGAGAGGGCGAGAACATTGTATTGAGATCCAAAAAGAGAGAAGAAGACATCTAGCTAATAACTATGGACCCGTAGGTCTGTGGTAAACTACTCACAACTCATCGGAAGGGCTATGGTGTTGATGTAGAAGCCCTCCATGGTTGATTCCCCCTCCGGTAGAGCGCCGACGAAGGCTCCAAGATGGGATCTCGCGGATACAGAAGGTTACGGCGGTGGAAATTGTGTTTCGTTGGCTCCCAGGATGTTTTGGGGGTACGTAGGCTTATATAGGAGGAAGAAGTACGTCGGTGGCCGCCCGAGGGTCCCACGAGACAGGGGACGCGCCCTATAGGGGTGGGCGCGCCCTACCCTCTCGTGGCCTCCTCGACTGCTTCTTGACTTGCACTCCAAGTCCTCTGGATCACGTTCGTTCCAAAAATCACGCTCCCGAAGGTTTCGTTCCGTTTGGACTCCGTTTGACATTCGTTTTCTTCGAAATACTCAAATAGGCAAAAAAACAGCAATACGGGCTGGGCCCCCGGTTAGTAGGTTAGTCCCAAAAATGATATAAATGTGTAAAATAAAGCCCATAAACATCCAAAAGGGGTAATATAATAGCATGGAACAATCAAAACTTACAGATACATTGGAAACGTATCACTCTCTCATTTACCCGCAAAAAAGATTAAGCCATATTAACTGGAAAGGAGGGAATATGGACTAGCACTACTTTTCGGTGTGTCCCGTCAACTCGCAGAACGAGGAGAAGCTCGCAGGACAAGGTGAAGCTCGCTTACGCCTTTTGACTAATGCAACCTACCCTCGATGGACATGCATCAGTCCATTCGGTGTTAGATTGTCAGAGGCATACACTGTAGTACCCAACATGCGGAGTACCATCATTTTTCGACTTCATGAGGAGGCGAAGAGCCAAGCCCAAGGTTTAGTAGTACAAGTAATACTACTACTAGAACCACATGGTGGAGTGTCTGTACTCTTATTTTTTTAATCTCTTATAAAGTACACGTTTATTCCGGAGAAGGGCGGAAAAAGGCAGCCCAACATGTAAAGATGATATCGATCAACCTATCTTGGCCTCCGTGCGAGCCCGTCTGTGTGTTCTCGCTCCTCGTCTCTCTCAAGGAACGGCGGGTTGGCCATTTTGTCGTCAATTGAGATCGGTTTGCTCACACTCCTGTCCCACATGTCAGTGATATGCCAAGACGAGGTGTGTTGACCGACTGGCCATACACGTACTTGGTTTTGCACCTTCATATACTACTCCTCCCTTCGTCACAGTTTATAGGGCGCGCTTCATTATGATGCATTTCTCTCAATGCATTTCCACCACCAGAGAGACTTTAGACGCGTTTGGTTTAATGCTCAATTAATTAGGGCATGGTAACCACAATCAAGTCCACAATTTTCTCTCGATGTACTACTACGGAGTGGAGTAAGTGCATGCATGTGTGTACCCGGGGTGGAAGCACTGCATGCATGTGTGTACGCATTATTTCCTCTAGTAATAGACGTCGTGCTATAACTACCAATGCTATTTTTCAGGCCGATCGCTAGTCGCCTTGGTCCCACAGATTTTTTTTCTTTTTTCTAAAGCGCGCTCTATAAACAGTGACAGATGGAGTAGTATGAGCGGATTCAAAGAAGAGTGTATTGATGGTTGCTTCTTCCGAGCAACTTACAGTGGGAAAGGTGGGGCTTATGATTTGACTGCTCATTACTCACTATTAATGCGGCGCAACGACCGGGCTAAGTCTCCCATGCGGTTGTGCACTACCCCCTCGGTTCTTGAATACACTCTGGAGTATTTGTCTTTCTAGAGATTTCAACGAGTGACTACTCAAATATTTGTCTTTTTAGAGATTCAAATGGACTACTACATACGGACGTATATAGACATATTTTAGAGTGTAGATTCACTCATTTTGCTCCGTATGTAGTCACTTGTTGAAATCTCTAGAAGACAAATAGAGTATTTAGGAACGGAGGGAGTACACATATGAAGCAAAATGAGTGAATCTACACTCTACAATATGCCCATTTGAAATTTGTAAAAAGACAAATATTTAGCAACGAAGGAGTGCAATTTTGTGCATGGCACATGGACCCGGATGCTGAAGAGGTTTCTGGCAATGCTATCAAGCTGCCAGCATTTGTTTACATAATTGACGTACTATACAAATAATTTTCCAGCGACATGAAATTGTACAATGGTGTGAGCTTTCAGCTTTTGTTTCGTGTGTCTTGCCATCGATGCCCTTTCGGAAACAATAAAAAACTAACTTCCTTGCTAATGCATCTCAATTATTAGCAGATCAGAGCTAATATTTACATCACAACTGAAGACAAAGTTGTGAGAAGGTGTTAAATTAAAATTGATCCATGCTTTCATTGGCAGCAAGGTCCATCCAGCACTGTCTAAATCAACAAGGCATGTTTGGGAAAAAGTAGCTGTCTGGAGCATGCAACATTCCGATCATTTTGTGCAGTTCCACTAAAATAGAGCTGAGCGTCCATGTTCCAAAGATATTAAGTGTGATTACGATAACAGAGGTCTGCTGATGAAACAATAAACACACAAATTGAAGCCGGTCACCTTTGCAGTCTCTCTTAAGACTACCTAGTTGGAGAAGATTAGGGTCGGAGTTGGATGAGGAGGATAGAGCAAATCAAATCTCCCTTTGTGCAGTCGCACTGAAATGTAGAGACGTTGCCCGTGTGACATTTTAGATCAACTACAACAAACACTCTTAAGAAAAAAGTGATTTGTGTAGTTCACCAAAAGGTCGCAATAGCAACGAGGTGAAATGGATAGCCCTGTTTGCAAAAAGGAGGTAGAAAGGAGACAATTACTGGCCAATAACAGTTGATGACACATGTGAGATCTGATAGAGATAGTATGATAAGATAAATATATTTTCGGTATTTTATAATATAGATGCAAAAAGTAAAGATGCAAATAAAAGCAAATATGATAAAAGATAGACCCGGGGGCCATACTTTTCACTAGAGGCTTCTCTCAAGATAGCATAAGTATTACGGTGGGTGAACAAATTACCGTCAAACAATTGATAGAAAAGCGAATAATTATGAGATTATCTAGGCATGATCATGTATATAGGCATCACGTCCGCAACAAGTAGACCGACTCCTGCCTGCATCTACTACTATTACTCCACACATCGACCGACTCCTGCCTACATCTAGAGTATTAAGTTCATAAAGAACAGAGTGACACATTAAGCAAGATGACATGATGCAGAGGGATAAACTCAAGCAATATGATATAAATTCCATCTTTTTATCCTCGATGGCAACAATAGAATACGTTCCTTGCAACCCTTTCTGTCACTGGGTAAGGACACCGCAAGATTGAACCCAAAGCTAAGCACTTCTCCCATGGCAAGAAAGATCAATCTAGTAGGCCAAACCAAACTGATAATTCGAAGATACTTGCAAAGATAACTCAATCATACATAAAAGAATTCAGAGGAGATTCAAATATTTCTCATAGATAAACTTGATCATAAACCCACAATTCATCGGATCTCGACAAACATACCGCAAAAAGAGTTTACATCGAATAGATCTCCACAAGAGAGGGGGAGAACATTGTATTGAGATCCAAAAAGAGAGAATAAGCCATCTAGCTAATAAATATGGACCCGTAGGTCTGTGGTAAACTACTCAGAACTCATTCGAAGGGCTATGGTGTTGATGTAGAAGCCCTCCATGGTTGATTCCCCCTTCGGTAGAGCGTCGGCGAAGGCTCCAAGATGGGATCTCGCGGATAGAGAAGGTTACGGCAGTGGAAATTGTGTTTCATTGGCTCCTTGGATGTTTTGGGGGTACGTAGGCTTATATAGGAGGAAGAAGTACGTCGGTGGCCGCCCGAGGGGCCCACGAGACAGGGGACGCGCCCTATAGGGGTGGGCGCGCCCTACCCTCTCGTGGCCGCCTTGACTGCTTCTTGACTTGCACTCCAAGTCCTCTGGATCACGTTCGTTCCAAAAATCATGCTCCCGAAGGTTTCATTCCGTTTGGACTCGGTTTGATATTCGTTTTATTTGAAATACTCAAATAGGCAAAAAAACAGCAATACGGGCTGGGCCTCCAGTTAGTAGTTTGTCCCAAAAATGATATAAATGTGTAAAATAAAGCCCATAAACATCCAAAAGGGGTAATATAATAGCATCGAACAATCAAAAATTACAGATATGTTGGAGACGTATCACTCTCTCATTTACCCGCAAAAAAGATTAAGCCATATTAACCGGAAAGCAGGGAGTGTGGACTAGCACTACTTTTGGTGTGTCCCGTCAACTCGCAGAACGAGGAGAAGCTTGCAGGACAAGGTGAAGCTCCCTTACGCCTTTTGACTAATGCAACCTACCCTCGGTGGACATGCATCAGTCCATTCGGTGTTAGATTGTCAGAGGCATACACTGTAGTACCCAACATGCGGAGTACCATCATTTTTCGACTTCACGAGGAGGCGAAGAGCCAAGCCCAAGGTCTAGTAGTACAAGTAATACTACTACTAGAACCACATGGTGGAGCGTCTGTACTCTTATTTTTTTAATCTCTGATAAAGTACACGTTTATTCCGGAGAAGGGCGGAAAACGGCAGCCCAACATGTAAAGATGATATCGATCAACCAACCATGCTCGAATATATCTTGGCCTCCGTGCGAGCCCGTCTGTGTGTTCTCGCTCCTCGTCTCTCTCAAGGAATGGCGGGTTGGCCATTTTGTCGTCAATTGAGATCGGTTTGCTCACACTCCTGTCCCACATGTCAGTGATATGCCAAGACGAGGTGCGTTGACCGACTGGCCATACGCGTACTTGGTTTTGCACCTTCATATACTACTCCTCCCTCCGTCACAGTTTATAGGGCGCGCTTCATTATGATGCATTTCTCTCAATGCATTTCCACCACGAGAGAGACTTTAGACGCGTTTGGTTTAATGCTCAATTAATTAGGGCATGGTAACCGCAATCAAGTCCACAATTTTCTCTCGATGTACTACTATGGAGTGGAGTAAGTGCATGCATGTGTGTACCCGGGGTGGAAGCACTGCATGCATGTGTGTACGCATTATTTCCTCTAGTAATAGACGTCGTGCTATAACTACCAATGTTATTTTTCAGACCGATCGCTAGTCGCCTTGGTCCCACAGATTTTTTCTTTTTTCTGAAGCGCGCTCTATAAACAGTGACAGATGGAGTAGTATGAGAGGATTCAAAGAAGAGCGTATTGATGGTTGCTTCTTCCGAGCAACTTACAGTGGGAAAGGTGGGGCTTATGATTTGACTGCTCATTACTCACTATTAATGCGGCACAACGACCGGGCTGAGTCTCACATGCGGTTGTGCACTACCCCCTCGGTTCTTGAATACACTCTGGAGTATTTGTCTTTCTAGAGATTTCAACGAGTGACTACTCAAATATTTGTCTTTTTAGAGATTCAAATGGACTACTACATATGGATGTATATAGACATATTTTAGAGTGTAGATTCACTCATTTTGCTCCGTATGTAGTCACTTTTTGAAATCTCTAGAAAGACAAATAGAGTATTTAGGAACGGAGGGAGTACACATACGAAGCAAAATGAGTGAATCTACACTCTACAATATGCCCATTTGAAATTTGTAAAAAGACAAATATTTAGCAACGAAGGAGTATAATTTTGTGAATGGCACATGGACCCGGATGCTGAAGAGGTTTCTGGCAATGCTATCAAGCTTCCAGCATTTGTTTACATAATTGGCATGTTATACAAATAATTTTCCAGCGACATGAAATTGTACAATGGTGTGAGCTTTCAGCTTTTCTTTCGTGTGTCTTGCCATCGATGCTCTTTCGGAAACAATAAAAAACTAACTTCCTTGCTAATGCATCTCAATTATTAGCAGATCAGAGCTAATATTTACATCACAACTGAAGACAAAGTTGTGAGAAGGTGTTAAATTAAAATTGATCCATTCTTTCATTGGCAGCAACGTCCATCCAGCACTGTCTAAATCAACAAGGCATGTTGGGGAAAAAAGTAGCTGTCTGGAGCATGCAACATTCTGATCATTTTGTGCAGTTCCACTAAAATAGAGCTGAGCGTCCATGTTCCAAAGATATTAAGTGTGATTACGATAATAGAGGTCTGCTGATGAAATAATAAACACACAAATAGAAGTCGGTCACCTTTGCAGTCTCTCTTAAGACTACCTAGTTGGAGAAGATTAGTGTCGGAGTTGGATGAGGGGGATAGAGCAAAACAAATCTCCCTTTGTGCAGTCGCACTGAAATGTTGAGACGTTGGCGGTGTGACATTTTAGTACAACTGCACAAAACACTCTTAAGAAAAAAGTGATTTGTGTAGTTCACCAAAAGGTCGCAATAGCAACAAGGTGAAATGGATAGCCCTGTTTGCAAAAAATAGGTAGAAAGGAAACAATTACTGGCCAATAATAGTTGATGACACATGCAACAACAAAAAAGAAGCATATTCCTTGTCCTAAGGGAAGATAACAACACGGTTGTGTTTGTATAAAACGGTGTGAGGATGAGATTGCAATATGGAAAGTACGCCGGACGAGCTACGTTTTGGGCAAAGAACTATGGAAGATCCACATGCAGCGACGTGGGAAGACGGGCAGTGGAGCAAGGCCAGAGGGGATACCTGGAGGTCGTCGGGGTGTAACTAGGTGAGCGGCGGCAGGCGGAATCTGCCCATACTACGGCAGCAAGCAGGTGGCATAGGCCCTACCGCGCCGGAGCTTGGTCAGAGAGAACGGCATGTACCGCAGATCGGGATGTGCTGCCTCGGCACCGTCGAGGAGAAACGATGCACTTCCTCCCTTTCCCCCGGCGGACGGGATGCGGCCGGATCACTGACCAACGGTGTGAGAGAGAGAGGCCACCGCAGCCTTGTGTGAGATACTCTGAAGAGAGAAAAACCAGGTAGGCATGCTCCATTGTATATAGTGGAGCGGACTAACGTTTTCTCGATAAAAATCATTTTATATTTTGTGTACGTGCCATTGAGTGCTATAACTTTATTTAAAAATAGCGCGCCAACGCGTCAAGTCGAACTTTGTTTCATGCATGCATGGTACCACGACCTCCCTAGGTAAACAACCGGTACACGCGTTCAAATTAGCATGTGGGCTGCCATTTCATAAAGAAATGAGCTCCACCGTGTACCCGTGCGGGTGTGGTTGGTCACGAAGCGTGAGTACGTGCACGGTGCACTTTTCTCTTCTTGTATACATACACCACCTATGTGGGGTTGTGTGAGAGAGATACAAACCTAGAGAGATATAGTGTGTGGGTTCGTGAGAGTTTTTTTGTGGGGGGGGGGTCAATCAAAAAATGTAACATATGCAATGCGTGTGAAATAGAGTCCTGGATATATCATATATATAGAGGGGCGACCACGAGAAGAGAGTGGAGGTATCATCAGCTTGAGGTGTCCATAAAATCAAAGAGAGGGATGATGTATGTGTGTGCGCGCGCGATCGATAAAGAGTGCCATCGGATTTGTTTGTGCCCATGTCAAAGATGTAAAGTGGCTGGCCTACTGGAAGGTGAGAGGGGACATGTGCAGTTTGTCTCTGTGGGATGGATACCTACCTACAGTGCTCGACTATCGGTGTGTGGTGGGGGGAGAGGGAGGCCTAATTAACTATAGAGGTACAATGGCTGGTATATGTGTGGAGGAGGAGAGAGGCCCACCTCATGTATTAAGGAGATCCATCTACCTCATGTATTAAGGGAGATCAATCGGCATCCATGCATATGTGTAGGAGAGGAATAAGGTTGGGAGAGAGACAGAGCTAGAGTGTTGGAGGGGGTGGTAGTGGAGTTGCTTCTAACAAATGGTGGGATAGGCTTGCTAGAAAAACGGAGGGCACGCCCGCAATATCAATAAGAGAGGAGATGGCTGCTTGTCTGTGCACGTGCGTGTGAGAGACGGGTCAGGAGGCATGCACGAATGATGAGGGAGGACGATATGGTTGTGGTAAGCAGATGTAACTACATAGGAAGATCAATCGCCCTTTGTTAGAGAAAGGAGACACATAACTTGTGAGGTACGTCAATCGATGGGGGGGAATAGTTAAAGTCGATCTAGGTATATGTTGGGAGATCGATCGGTATACATGCATGTGTGTGTTAGAAGCAAATGTGGCACAGGGAGAAGGATAGAGAGAGAGAGGGATGCATCTAGGAGGTGGTACGAGAGGCATACTATATCGAGGGGGAAGGAGTGTGCGAGTATGAGATTGATGAAAAGAGTGGTGGGAGTGAGGCATGGACGATGATAAGAGAAGAGGGGAAGCTTGTGTTTGTGCTAGGCACACCTGGCTAGAGAGGCATATCGATCGATGTCTGTCGTAAAGAAGGAGCTGGGGGCCTACACACACCGTGGGTGAAGGATCTAAAGTGAAAAGACGAATTTGCACGATGGAGCTTGAGAATGCCGAGGGAGGGTGAGAGGGATGCGGGCGTGTGCATGCACGAGAGAAAGTTAGCGCTAGCTACAAAGATAAAAGGATTGTGTGGGTGTAAAAGACGAATAGAGATCATACTTCACTATAAAAAGCGAATTTGGATATTTGCAGAATTTATCATAGTGTTTTAAACTGACGCATGTGTGAATATATATAACGGTGATACACATGGTGTGGTGATGAACATGTTATACTACATATAATATATTTTATCTCTACTCTTATAAAAAACGGAGTTGTTGATGATGGTGTGTGTGCCATCCCGCAATATAGGCCGTCCGATTTATATCTGGCGGATAGGAAGGAAACTATGGCAATTTTGAAAAAAGATACCCACACCCCTCTCCATATTTGCAAATTAGGCCCCTTGATCATGTTGATGTTCTGTGGAACGCATGGGAATCTTGCTAGTACTACGTATAATACATAGAACATTGATTATAAATTGGGCTAATGTGTGGCTTTTGCAGCTCAGGTCTAAATACTTGTCATAATGTAGGGGGCGGGGCACTATACTTTGTGTGATAAACACGGTGTACGTATGGAACGTGGTTTAGATTATGAATATATAGTTAGTACATCAAATGTACTATTATTTGGAATCAACATCAAGTGTATTCAAAAAGTAGAATTCGAGTTCATGTAGTACACATAGTTCATATCTATCTCTATAGTAATCATGTGGTGTGTTATTAAGGCAATACACGAATGATGGTTGAAGTTGGCAACAATCATGATTGTAGATTCTTATTGAAATAGAGAAACGAATTCAAATTTAGTTTGAATTGCAGCAGTAGTATAGACATTTGGAATGCACTAAAATGTTGGTATGAGTAGGTTACATGCATTATACAGCAAGCGAAAAAATTTAATTGGACATAACATGGATTCATACTCCCTCCTTCCATCTATATAGGGCGTAATGAGTTTTTAAAGTCTGGGTTTGATATTGACAAGATTAATAGTACATGACATGCACAATGCGAAAATTATATCATTGAAAGAACCTTACACAGACGAATTTAACGGTGTGCTTTGTGTAAGTTGCATGTCATATATTATTGCTCTAATATTTGGTCAGAGTTAGCATCCAAAAACGCATTAGTCCCTATATAGATGGAAGGAGGGAGTAGCTTTGAATAGCATTTGTATAGTAAAACGGGGCAAGAATCTCTTTTTGTGTGGTGTGAATAGTTTTATTTTTTTCGTTTTATTTTTGGTTGAGGGAAGTGAGAATTGATTTGGTACGTACAAGTACAATATTACTAAACGTTAGGCTTGTCCCTAAAATTCAACCCGCACCTTGTTATATCCCGAAAATTCCGATATCGTGCTCCCAAAACTAGCGCCTTCACAACCCACGCCTTGCTATCCCGAAATTACAACGCGCGCGAAAACTCCCCCCAGCTGCCAAATCCCGACATGCGAAATCCCCCTTCAAACCCTGAGCCGAAAGGGCCGCTAGTTCAAATCGGTGGGGGTACCTTTGTAACACACCCTACATTTTGGACAAGCGCGTCCCTAAGTCATGGTTCGCCCCCTCCCATCACCCCCTTTTCGCCATTCGAAATCCCAGGCTGCCATAACTTCTCCGCTCCAGCCGCGAAACCCCACCCTCCTCCATCCGCCATCTCACCGCTGCCCATCCGGAGCTTCTTCCCCGATGACGCCGTCCACCGCAATAGCTCGACGTCCCTCGTCCACCTCGCCGGATGAGGATCCGTCGTCCATCTCGTCGTCCCACCGGTTCAGCCGCCCCGTCCTCCACCTCCAAGGAGCTGCTCCGATAATCGTCTGGTCTATCGCGGCTACTCCATCCCCACAGCGCCGCCTTAAACTACTCCACCGGAACCGCAACATCCTCACTAACTCCTTGGATGAAGCTAAGGCCTACTCGGCGCCACCAAAGAGGTTGTACACTCATCGCATCGCACCTTCTGCTTAACTCGACCTCCCGGCGCGGTGCTCCATCCCGCACCCTCATGGAGCGGCTACCTTGAAGCCAGCGCCACGGGCGACATCTCCATGGCGGCTCTCCCTCAGTGCGAGGCCCCTTCGGCGGCGGCGTCCATACCAGCCGGATCTACTGCTGCTGCTCTGGCTCTCGCTCGGTCGCTCGCACTGCTGCTGCTGCTCCTCCTCTCGCTTGATTGCTCACCCACCCAGCTGCTGCTGCTGCTCCGGCTCTCCCGCTCACTCGTGCAGATGCTTTGCTCCGATTTAGCTACACTTCAGTCGACTGAATCGACTTTTGGGTCAGTCGATTTTGAGGGGGTTGGGGGGGGGCTCGCCGGAGTTAAGGAAGAACCACCCACAGCGGGGACGGGGGCTCACCGGAGAGGTACCCCACTATCTATCTTAGGGTTTAGGGTGGGGGAGGGGGGCCTAGAGAGCTGGGCGGGGCAGCGGCGGACCGGCGGTGGGGAGTTGTTTCGGGGCGGCGAGGCGGCGCTGGGGCCGACGGTTCGGCCGGTGGTGGCTGGCGGCTCAGGAGGGTGCAAGCTGAAGATGAACTGCAGGCCCTCCCTAAATTACATGTCAAGTGCCTCTCTGCTACCATTGCGTTCAGTTTCGACAGTAACATTCAGATTCCACAGTAAATTTCAGTTTCGACAGTTAAGTTCAGATTCAACAGTGTTTACCTCATCTGTTGTAGTCAGGTGGTTTTTGGTGATGTAAAATTTACATCTATTTTACATCATCTATTGGACTCCAAGTCAGGTCCAAATTAATGTTCAAACTTGAGTTCTAAATTAGTTGTGGGGCACATATCGAGGAAGCAATGAATAGTACCTCTGTCTAATATCTGGTTCACCTAGGGTATGCCTGTGTTGTTCATATTGGGTGGGAAACAAATAGTAAAACAATCATCATCTGTCTTTTTATTAAATTAAAGCAATCATCAGCCTGCTATCATTTTTTCGATCCATCCACTGGTTGTTACCATCACTCTAAATTTCTACATGCTCTCCTTACATAATCTCACCATATTTTTTCATATGCATGTCAGATATTGTACACAGTCATGCTGAACATGTAGAGAAAAAGAAAAGAGTTTTGCACGACAATACAATGTCATGCAGACCTCGCTCCATGGTGGGTTCAATGGCAAACCCTCCCCACCCCTCTCCAGATTGTAATCCAGAGGAAGATATTTGTTCTGAGGCGGATTCAAACGCCACTGAGCACTCCTATTTACCCCCAAGGTGTTTGCTCAATCTTGCCATGATGATGTTAGTCATATCATGCATATGTTGCCGTTGCCTTGCAGTGCCTACTTTTGACATCGTATATGTCATCTGCTTAGTTTAGACATGTTCTGTAATGCCACATGTTTAGTTTCTATATCATATATGGGAATTGTGTTGTGTCATGTCTTTTAGCCAGCCATAATATATGTGAAGTGTGCAATGCCGTCCTGTTTAACGAGGCATCATATATTTGAATGATATACATTTCCATTTGTCGACAATGTTTGTACATTAAACTACTCTTCCTGTGAATCAGCCATTTGGGTGGGAGATGGAAAAATCTGGAGTGAAAACAAGGCCTTTAGAGCAGACAGTGGTACCTGTCAAAGCAGATCTCTTGTTGGGTCCCGATAGCTCCTCGGAGATGGATTCAGAGACAGATGGCCAGTCCTATTCCCCCACCGAGGTGTATGCTCTAACTTGGCACGGTTATACTGCTCATATCATGCATATGGTGTCTTGCATTGCATAGTTTAGACATCATATACACAATATTCAACAACATGTTCTTAGTTCAGACATCATATCGAATGCCCTCTGTTTAGCATATAAATCACATATGTGAATTAAATGATGCGATCCTAATTACTTAGATAACATGTAGGAGAATTATGTCATGCGATCCTGTTTAGTTATTCATCATATCGTAGAATTATGTTATGCTATGCTATCCAGTTTAGATAGACATCCTATATGTGAAATTATGTCATGCTATCCGTTTTACTTAAACAATATACATGTCAACTATTTCATGCCCTCTTTTTTCCACACTATCTATTGCATCTGTTTCTCACACAATGTCTATACATTCAACTATGTTTCCTGTTTATCAGCCATTTGAATTGGAGCAGGTGATGCCAGTACCTAGCGGACTAAAAATATGGTCTTCAAATAAAACAATTCTACCTCTTGGTGGAGATAGCACCCTGGTTGTACATGCACGAGAACCGGCCCTACCACACATAACCCAAACCCTCGCAGATTTTACCCCTACAGCGATGGACAGAGAACCAGCTTCACCCAATCTAACCCCAACCCCAGCAGATAGTAACCCAGTTCCTGTTGACACAGCACCATCTCCACCATAGAGCTCCCAAACAAGAGTTGTTAGTAAGGCAGCTCCAGTGCCCAAAGGGCCAGTACTACCATGGCAAACCCCAACTCCACCAGTTAGTACGTCTATTCCTGTGGAGGAAACACAACCAGCTAGTCTCATACATCCTACCTCCATGATGGTTATAATACAACAAATTTTCCCATTTTTCTCTATAGAGAAGGACCGATTTGGAAACTCAGGATGAGGTAACCTGTGCTAATACCTCTGCTATCTTCAAGAATGCTTGGTGGCACTATCGGAATTACCTAAAGAAAACTCATCAAATTCCCTTACGTTCTCCTAAGACACATTTACTGGACGATGACTGGGAACGCCTTGTTCTGTACTAGTCCCGAACCAAGAATGTGGTAAGGTCTACGAGCTCATTTTCTATTTTTAAGTACTATATTCTTGCGTCTTATTTTACTCTGTTCATGTAGAACAAGTGCCTAAACCTGAAGAACAACTGTTCTAATTTAAGATTCCATTGCTATCATAGTTCAAAAAAGCGCTAGGCGTTAATTGTGTGTTTTGCCACCGCCTTGCGCTTTACTGACCAAAGCGCATGCTTATGCGCAGTTATGCACAGATTAAGCATAGTTATGCGCGATGCGTTTTGCCAACGCTTAGAGCCTAGGCGCGCTTAAGTGCTCGCTTAGGTGCGCCTTTTTAACTATGGTTGCTTTTCTCTTGTATCACTGTATTTACTCATACAAACTTATTTTTAAATTCAAGGATCCAATCGAAACTCCAATGGCACAGCAGGTATGTTCACACATGTTTCTTTAACAGGTTTGCTCTTATCAATAGCTCCGTTGATTTCAATTTCAATTGTGTATATAGTTGACTTATCATATCATGCACATTACTAGCATCACAACAGAGCCAATAGTGTTGTTGTACATGTAGACCCATGGTACCCATCTGAAATCTTGTTGTGCCGTGTAGTTTCCCACGCTTTGTATTCTTTCGCTGCTGCTTTGTCTTGAACTGATATGATTTGAACCGTGTCTCTATTTTGATTTGGCAAGACAATAAAGTGACCATAGGACATAGATACATGTTTGTTTGATGCTTTTATTATGTACTAGTACTTGGCAATAGAATACTTGGTAGTTTAATCCTGTCCACCTTACTAATGAACTGGTTCACCGAAATGAGTTTCATATACTAGTACATGCTAAACCTGTCATGTATCTCCTTGTTTCTTCTTTTAGAATGCTGACAGAATATTGGGGAAGAGTGCCTTATTAAGCGATGGTAAAGGAAGTAATGCAGATAAGGTTCAGGATAGTGACACATCCTTGTTGGTCTCCAACAAAGCTGATAAAACAGCAAAAGAAGACTATCTTGAAGACAAGTGAGACAACCCCAAAGTCCTGTCTTGGTTTAGTGTTTTTTTTACTGGCCACTACTGCTTGCACAAGCTATTCAAACTCACTGTCTGAATCAGTTCATTTTCTTGAGTCTCAACTACAAGCTGAAAGACATCGATCAGCTGTGCTACGACAAGAAGCGGAAGGACTGCGGAAGTCCGTGGAGCATTCAGATGCATACTTTCTGGTGCAACAACATGCGTTGGAGGATTTTAGCGCCAAACAGGACAAAGCTAATAAGCTTGCTAAGCTTATTGCCAGCATGGTGGATACCCAGGATAATGTTTCTTGAGCTCTTCTGAAGTTGTTTCAGTTATGCTCTTGTTTTGCTGCCGCGTTTATTTGCACTAGTGGCCAATCTTGACGGCCAGTGTATGTAATATGCTGCTTTGTTCCCTATATTTGCACTGGTGGCGAACTTTGATGCCCAGTGGATGTAATATGTGTAATAGCGGTAATAGGCTAGCGTTAATTGCTTGCTTATTTATTTCCTTATTGTCTTGTTTAGTTGTTTGCTTGTAGTCACTGCAGTTCTTTTTCTGTGTTTTTCTAGTGGCCACAATAGCCTATTTTTGGTAACTAGGCCAAAATAATCATGGCAACACACGGACTATTGTAACCATGGGCCTCTTGCGGGCCGTATGATCCATGGGCCTTCTATGGTCGTAGGATCCATTAGCCTTCTATACGGGCCATAGGATCCATGGGCCTTCTACGGGCCGTACGATCCATGGACCTTCTACTGGCCGTATGATCCATGGGCCTCATACGGGCCGTAGGATCCATGGGCCTTCTACGGGGCGTATCATCATTTCGCCAATCATGGGTCGTCCTATTTGTGGACCATAACGGGCCGCTAATAGGCCGTATTTGATAACTCTATGAAAACAACCCAACGGTTTTTTGACATGAAAATGGCCCAACGTATTAACGGTCCACAAACGGGCCGACTGTAACGACGAGCTGAATTTGGCCCACAAGCAGAAAATGATAGTAACGGGCCGTATGTAACCGAATGTTGCAAATGAGCCCAAGAATAAATGGGCCTTGAGAAGGCCGAAAGAAAACTTGGGCTGGAAATGGCCCGATGGAATAACGGGCCGTTAATGGATATAAAGTGATACACTATTCATTACGGGCCAGTTTCACCACGGGCCGTTAATGGGCCAAGAGTTACAAAGGGCTTCATATGGGCCGAAAGAAGTCATGGGCCACACATGGGCCAGAAGTTAAAACAGGCTGGAATCATATTCGACGGTGAGGGAGACCTGGATTAGGGGGTGTCCGGATGGCCGGACTATGACCTTTGGCCGGACTCCCGGACTATGAAGATACAAGATTGAAGACTTCGTCCCGTGTCTGGATAGGACTTTCCTTGGCGTGGAAGGCAATCTTGGCGATTCGATATGAAGATCTCCTCCCATTGTAACCGACTCTGTGAAACCCTATCCCTCTCCGGTGTCTATATAAACCGGAGAGTTTTAGTCCGTAGGACGAACAACAATCATACCATAGGCTAGCTTCTAGGGTTTAGCCTCTCTGATCTCGTGGTAGATCAACTCTTGTACTACCCATATCATCAATATTAATCAAGCAGGAGTAGGGTTTTACCTCCATCGAGAGGGCCCGAACCTGGGTAAAAACATCGTGTCCCTTGTCTCCTGTTACCATCCGCCTGGACGCACAGTTCGGGACCCCCTACCTGAGATCCGCCGGTTTTGACACCGACATTGGTGCTTTCATTGAGAGTTCCTCTGTGTCGTCACCTTTAGGCCCGATGGCTTCTTCGATCATCAACCACGACACGGTCCAGGGTGAGACTTTCCTCCCGGACAGATCTTCGTATTCGGCGGCTTCGCACGGCAGGCCAATTCGCTTGGCCATCTGGAGCAGATCGAAAGCTACGCCCCTGGCCATCAGGTCAGGTTTGGAAGTTTAAACTACACGTCCGACATCCGCGAGGACTTGATCTTCGATGGATTCGAGCCACGGCCGAGCGCGCCGCACTGTCACGATGGGCATGATTTAGCTCTGCCGCCGGACAACTCCCAGAGCGTCGCTCAGGTGCCCGCTCCGACCATTAGCTCGGAGCCGACTGCGCCAGTTGGGGACGAACGGTTGGACGCCGCCCCAGCAGCCGCAATCTCTACAGCAATAGAGCCGAACACCAGCCTAGTCCTTTGCGAGGCCTATGACTCCAGGGTGCCGGACTCCGTTCCGAACTCCGAATCTTCCGCTCCCCTTCCGATCGAACCCGATTGGGCTCCGATCATGGAGTTCACCGCCGTGGACGTCTTTCAGCACTCGCCCTTTGGCGATATCCTGAATTCACTAAAGTCTCTCCCTTTGTGAGGAGAGCCCTGGCCGAACTATGGTCAGCATGGTTGGGATGCGGACGATGAAGAAATTCGAAACCCACCCACCACCCACTTTGTAGCCACTGTCGACGATCTAACCAACATGCTCGACTTCGACTCCGAAGACATCGACGGTATGGACGCCGAGGAAGGAGACGACCAAGAACCAGCACCTATAGGGCACTGGAAGGCCACCTCATCATATGACATATACATGGTGGACATCCCCAAAGCAGGGGATGCTGATGAAAAAACGGAGGACGACCCCTCCAAGAAGCAACCCAAGCGCCGACGTCAGCGGCGCCGCTCTAAATCCCGCCAAAGCAAGAACGGCGAATCCGGCACCGGAGACATCAACACCCCGGACAGTGCCGAAGACAACCCCCTCCAGTAGGATTCAACGCAGGAGGACGAAGGAGCCAGCCCTCATGAGAGAGCGGCAGACAGAGAGGTCGAGGACGACAATTATATGCCTCCCTCCGAAGACGAGACAAGCCTCGACGACGACGAATTCATCGTGCCAGAGGATCCCGTCAAACAAGAGCGTTTCAAACGCAGGCTTATGGCCACGGCGAGCAGCCTCAACAAACAACAGTAGCAGCTTAGAGCTGACCAAGACTTGCTAGCCGATAGATGGATCGAAGTCCTGGCGGCCGAAGAGTATAAACTCGAACGCCCCTCCAAGAGCTACCCAAAGCACAGGCTGCTACCCCAACTAGAGGAGGAAGCAACCAAACCTACATCACCAGCATACGATGCGCCCGATCGGCCACCCCGTGGCCGCGACAGAGAGGCCTTCCAGCCCTCGACCCAAGCCGCACCCCGGCGCCGCTCAAAAAAATACCAGAGCGCCGGGAGACGCAACAGACCTGTGAGACATATTGGAGAACAAGGCAAGGCAAACAAGATCGATCTACGGATCGCGTGGGCGCCCCACGTCACGTGACGATAACCATCACGCCGGATATGATAAATATGGCCAGGCTGAATACAAAAGACAAAGCTCATCCGAGCTGCGTCGCGATATAGCCCAGTACAGGGGCGCCGCACACCCACTATGCTTCACAGACGAAGTAATGGATCATCAAATCCCCAAGGGTTTTAAACCTGTAAACATAGAATCATACGATGCCACAACAGATCCTGCGGTATGGATCGAGTATTATCTCCTTCATATCCACATGGCCCGTGGTGATGATCTACACGCCATCAAATACCTCCCGCTCAAGCTTAAAGGACCAGCTCAGCATTGGCTTAACAGCCTGCCAGCAGAATCAATTAGTTGCTGGGAGGACCTGGAATCCGCGTTCCTTGACAACTTCCAGGGCATTTATGTGCGACCACCAGACGCCGATGACCTAAGCCACATAATCCAGCAGCCAGAGGAATCGCCCAGACAATTCTGGACACGGTTCCTAACCAAGAAAAATCAAATAGTTGACTGTCCGGACGCCGAGGCCCTTGTAGCCTTCAGGCACAACATCCGAGACGAATGGCTTGCCCGGCACCTAGGACAGGAAAAGCCGAAATCTATGGCAGCCCTCACGACACTCATACCCGCTTTCGCGCGGGAGAAGACAGATGGCTAGCTCGTGGCAATAACATAACCAAGAGCCCTGGCAATTCGGATACCAAGGACAACAACGGCAGGTCACATCGCAACAAGCACAAGCGCCGCATTAACACCGATAACACTGAGGATATGGCAGTTAATGCCGGATTCAGAGGCTCTAAACCCGGTCAGCGGAAGAAGCCATTCAAAAGAAACCCTCTGGGCCCATCCAGTTTAGACCGGATACTCGATCGCTCGTGCCAGATACACGGCACCCCCGAACAACCAGCCAACCATACCAACAGGGATTGTTGGATGTTCAACCAGGCAGGCAAGTTAAGTGCCAAAACCAGAGACAAGGGGCTGCATAGCGAGGACGAGGAGGGGCCCCGGCCACCGAACAACAGAGGATAGAAGGGCTTCCCCACGCAAGTGCGGACGGTGAACATGATATACGCAACCCATATCCCCAAAAGGGAGCAGAAGCGTGCTCTCAAGGACGTCTATGCGTTGGAGCCGGTCGCCCCAAAGTTCAACCCATGGTCCTCCTGCCCGATCACTTTTGATCGAAGGGACCACCCCACTAGCATCCGTCACGGCGGATTCGCCGCATTGGTCCTAGACCCAATCATTGACGGATTTCACCTCACTAGAGTCCTCATGGACGGCGGCAGCAGCCTGAACCTGCTTTATCAGGATACAGTGCGTAAAATGGGTATAGATCCCTCAAGGATTAAACCCACAAAGACAACCTTTAAAGGAGTCATACTAGGTGTAGAAGCTAGCTATACAGGCTCGGTTACACTCGAAGTGGTCTTCGGATCCCCGGATAATTTCCGAAGCAAAGAGTTAATCTTTGACATAGTCCCATTCCGCAGTGGCTATCATGTGCTGCTCGGACGAACCGCATTCGCAAAATTCAATATGGTGCCGCACTACGCATATCTCAAGCTCAAGATGCCAGGCCCTCACGGAGTCATTACGGTAAATGGAAACACCGAACGCTCCCTCCGAACGGAGGAGCACACGGCGGCCCTGGCGGCGGAAGTTCAAAGTAGCCTATCAAGGCAATTCCCCAATCCGGGTGTTAAACGTCCGGACAACGTCAAGCGCGCCCGAAGTAACCTACAACAAAACCGGCTGGCACGATCCGAGCAAGCATAGTAGTGCGGCCCCAGCCCCAGCCCTCGCCAGATGGCGATAGCGGTACCATGCATACATAATCACGCTTTGCAAATACCATGGGCATAAGGGGAGGGGCACAACTACGGCACACCCAGAATGCGGCTTAACCGCACTAGGGGCTCCCTATTCTGCCGTTTCTTTTTTTATTATTATAAACTTTCAGGACCGAACTATTAGGAAGGCATGTCCGGCAATACACTCGCCGAACACATGATGCAACAGCCAGGGAGAGAACAAGCCACATCAAATGTCCAGGTGGTCTTTATAACGAGCTAAATACCTGTTTTACTTAAAGTCCCACAGCTTGCCCCTGGAGGGGGACATGTCAAATAATCCCATCTCTTTCTTATCGCACTATTTGTATCATTCTGCTTTCATAGCAGCCCTTTTTAATAAGCAATACATAGTTCTTATTGTATTCATCTATTTTTATACAAATATGTTCAGTCATGACATTATGCAACCGTACACTTTGGTACGGCCGATACACCAGGGGCTTAAGCACCCCATAACATGGTGTGAGAAGACCGAACACTCTCATGAGTGCGGCACCCCGAACTTATAGCACTATATGCATCGGCTCCGAATCGTGTCTTGGGTCAATAGTTGGGTTTGCCCGGCTCCCATGTTTTGGTACCTTACGTTCCGCAATGTTGGCTAAGGTAGCGCTGGGAGAACTACTGCGATTGTGCCCCAGTTGAGCTGGGTTAACACCTCAGTAGAGAAAGCTAAAACTGACAGTCATGATAGTGCGAGAGACCGGTCGCTGTTCGCGAGGTTTTTCGAGTCCCTAAAGACTTATGCTGCTTAGAGCGAGGAGCCGGATTTATCTGGCCTAGGCGTGGATAGCGCCCCGAACTCGGTCTTCCGAATACTAGGGGCTTCGCCGAAATTTAAAATTATAGAATTCTATGGCTAAGTGAGAGTGATAAAGCATTATAAGTCCGATAGTCTTGTTCGTTGTGCCGAGCGCCTCCCTAGATGGACCCACGAATGGGAACAAGAGCGCTCAGGTTTATCCCGAACACCCCAGCACTCGTGGCATGGGGGTAGAAGCCGACGACTTCCATCTCTCAGATTTGATAAACGGCCGCACAGAAGGTAATATTTTAAATTTATAAGCGTTGCTTGGCGCATATGAACAAAGTTTTTAGCGTACAAAATAACAGATGCGAGTCTACTCAAAAATTACATCTTTGGAGCATTCACCCGCTATAAGGCGGGCACCCTTCAGGACGCCCTTATAATACATCTTGGGCGTGCGATACTCCTTGCCCAGCGGTGGCGCGTCTGTCAAAAGCTTCTTAGCGTCCAACTTGCCCCAGTGCACTTTAGCACGGGCAAGGGCCCGACGGGCACCTTCAATACAGACGGAGTGCTTGATGACCTCAATCCATGGACACGCGTCCACCAGCCGCCACACCAGACTGAAGTAGCTCCCAGGCATGGCTTCTGTCGGCCACTGCCCAACTATGAGGCCCTTCATGGCCTGTTCGGCCACCTTGTGGAGCTCAACCAGCTGCTTCAGCTGGTCGCTCAGGGGCACCGGATGTTCGGCCTCAGCATACTGAGACCAGAACACCTTTTCCGTCGAGCTCCCCTCCTCGGCTCAGTAGAATGCGACAGCATCAGACACACTACGGGGTAGATCTGCGAACGCTCCTGGAGAGCTCTAGATTCGGGTAAGTAACAGATAATTCACTTTTATATGCTTGCTTTTCATAAAGAATGCCTTACCCGCCGCTATTTTCTTTATCGCCTCGATCTCCTGGAGGGCCTTCTGGGCTTCGGCCTTAGCGGTTTTGGCACTCTCAAGAGCCAAGGCGAGCTCGGACTCTCGAGTCTTCGAGTCACGCTCCAAACTCTCGTGTTTCTCCACAAGAGCCTGGATCTCTTGCCGCACCTCCGCCACCCGCGCCTCCTGCGTCTCTCGTTTAGTGCGCTCCAAGGCCGCACTGTTATCGGCCTTGGACACCGCTTCCTTCAGGGTCGCAACCTCGGTCGTGGCCCCTGCAACATTTACGTTGGTCCTGTCATTATTTGCAACCAAGTATTTCTATATACATTTACATACGGTATTACATACCCTCCTTGTCCTCGAGCTGCTTCTTGGCATGGCCGAGCTCGTTCTCAGACCGCTCGAGACTCCCCTTCAATGCATTGACCTCCCCAGTCAGTGCGGCAGAGGTTAGCAGCGCAGCCTGCATTCCCATATTGACATATTTATGTTAGACTCCTGCGTATATCTTTTTAGATCCTCATCTCGGCTTTTCTTTTCGAACGCCAAACTGAGCATCAGGGGCTACTGTCTATGCGGTAACATTTTTATATGTTTTACATACCTTGAAGCCTGTTAGCAGGCTGGTACAG
This sequence comes from Triticum aestivum, assembly GCF_018294505.1. Lineage (NCBI taxonomy): Eukaryota > Viridiplantae > Streptophyta > Magnoliopsida > Poales > Poaceae > Triticum > Triticum aestivum. Next base: position 441,044,619 of record NC_057813.1, on the reverse strand, counting down.
GCTTTTGTCAGTCCGCTCTTGGCGGACTGAACCTTCTGAATCACCGCACTCATAACAGTGCGGTGCTCCTCGTCGATGGAGGCGCCGTTAAGCACCTCCAGCAAATTGTCCGGTGTCTCCGGTTGGACGGAGGCCGCCGGCGTCGTAGGCGCGCCTTTCTTACAAAGGCGCCGCCTACCGAACTTTGGAACCGTTGTTGGTTCCGGAGCGGTGTCCGGCCCGGGGCCGGACTTAGATCCCTCTGCGGTTTTACCCCCTTTGGGCCTGGAGTCCGGGAGGTTGCCTTGTGGCGCCTCCAGGACCACCTCCTCCTGGTTTAGCCCCTTTTGGGACTCCACCTCGGTGTCGTCTGTAGGGAGAGGGGAGGAGGACGTCGGAAGTGAAGCGCTATTCACATCCGATGAGTCTAGGGAGCCGCTCGACGAATCACTGAGCTGAGCCCGGGGCGGACTGCATAATTGAATTCGGCGTCAGAAGGTACCATACATTAGAGGGGAGCTATAAGTTATTCTGGTATCCAGATACTTACGATTTTGCCAGGGGTTTGACCCTGGATGGCCATTCCTCCCCGCCGTCTTCAGCATCGGAGGCGTAGTCCGGCAGAAGGATCCTCCCCTTCTTGGACCCGCTGGCCTCCCCAATTGGGGCGGCCTTCCTCTTCTTTCCTCCCCTCGCTGGAGGGGGCGAGGTTTCTCCTTCTTCTTCCTCCTCCTCGTCCTCAGAGGCGGAGGGTGCTTCGGGGTTGTCGGGCGATGAATCCGACACCACCAGGCGCCGGGAACTCTTTCGGGTCCCCGTGGCCTTCTTCTTGACCTTCTTCTCCGGCACCACGTGAGGTGCCGGAACCAGTAGCTTCGTCAAGCGCGCGTCTGCTGGGCCTTCGGGCAAAGGGGTTGGGCAGTCAAACTATCCGGATGTCCTCTTCCAGTCCTGTTAAAGGAGCAGGAGTTTAGATCCTGCATGGAATCAAACCATGAAAATCAAGTGTCCCGAGAAAGACTAAAGGCAAGCTTACTTCGGTAGCTTGGCGCTTGGCGCAGAATCTGCGATCCTCGGTGACGGGTGGGGAGACCTCGGAGCTCTTGAATAGCACCTTCCAAGCATCCTCATGCTTTGTGTCGAAAAGCCGGGACAGAGTCTGGTGTTGGGCCTGGTCGAACTCCCACAAGGTGAAGGCCCGTCGTTGACACGGGAGAATCCGGCGGAAGAGCATGACCTGGACTATGTTGACAAGCTTAACCTTCTTGTTCACCAGGTCTCGGACGCAGGTTTGGAGTCTCGTCACCTCTTCCGGACTACCCCACAACAGGCCCGTCTCCTTCCAAGATGTGAGCCGAGTGGGGATGCCGGATCGAAATTCGGGGACCGCTGCCCATTCAGGGTCACGTGGCTCGGTGATATAGAACCACCCCGACTGCCATCCTTTGATGGTCTCTACGAAGGCGCCCTCGAGCCATGTAACGGTGGCTATCTTGCCCACCATGGCGCCTCCGAACTCCGCTTGACGTCCGCCCACGACCTTCGGCTTGACGCTGAAGATCTTCAGCCATAGGCCAAAGTGAGGCTGGATGCGGAGGAAGGCCTCACACACGACGATGAATGCCGAGATGTTGAGGATGAAGTTCGGGGCTAGATCGTGAAAGTCCAGGCCGTAGTAGAACATGAGCCCCCGGACGAACGGGTGAAAAGGAAAGCCTAGTCCGCGGAGGAAATGGGGGAGAAACACGACCCTCTCATGGGGCCTAGGGGTGGGGACGAGTTGCCCCTCCTCGGGAAGCCGGTGCGCGATGTCGTCAGACAAGTATCCGGCCTTCCTCAACTTTTTGATTTGACCCTCCATGACGGAGGAGGCCATCCATCTACCTCCCGCTCCGAACATGATTGGAGAAAGGTAGAGGTGGGAAGTGCGGACTTGGGCGCTGGAGTTCGAGTGTGCAGGGATGGATAAGCAAGGGAGGAAGAAGGCGTGAATGGAAAGGGTGGATCCTTATCCCCTTATATGGGTGGCCGAGACTATATGCCCCCACCAGCCCAATAAAACTCGCTTATCTCCCAAGCGCCGCGGTTAATGGCGCGGTTGGGTTACCCACGCCTGTATTGATGAGAATCCCAGAATAAGGGGACACGATCTCTGCCTTGACAAGACGTGCCAAGGAAACCGCCTTGCTAAACGCGCTGAGGTGGAACAGTAAAACGATTCGAATAAAGGCTTGGCCGTGGCGTGATGTCACGCTGCGGAATACGTCAGCAGATTAGATTTGTGCAGATATTATTCTCTCTATGGTGGTATGTGGAACTTATTTTACAGAGTCGGACACTATCCTTGTGTTCAACATCTTCTATGAAGTATTCGGAGGAGGAACCCGCCTTGCAATGCCAAAGACAATTTGCATGCCGGACTCGTCGTCATTGAAGCCTGGTTCAGGGGCTACTGAGGGAGTCCTGGATTAGGGGGTGTCCGGATGGCCGGACTATGACCTTTGGCCGGACTCCCGGACTATGAAGATACAAGATTGAAGACTTCGTCCCGTGTCCGGATAGGACTTTCCTTGGCGTGGCTGGCAAGCTTGGCGATTCGATATGAAGATCTCCTCCCATTGTAACCGACTCTGTGTAACCCTAGCCCTCTCCGGTGTCTATATAAACCGGAGAGTTTTAGTCCGTAGGACGAACAACAATCATACCATAGGCTAGCTTCTAGGGTTTAGCCTCTCTGATCTCGTGGTAGATCAACTCTTGTACTACCCATATCATCAATATTAATCAAGCAGGAGTAGGGTTTTACCTCCATCGAGAGGGCCCGAACCTGGGTAAAAACATCATGTCCCTTGTCTCCTGTTACCATCCGCCTAGACGCACAGTTCGGGACCCCCTACCCGAGATCCGCCGGTTTTGACACTGACAGACGGCCTAGATGACGCTACTGGACCTAATTCGGAGAGGTCGTAGCGGGCCCTGGGTTAGCGGGCTGTAAATGGGCTATGTGCGAACAGGCCGTTAACAGGCTTTCCGTGGGCCGGGCCACCACCTTTTTACCAAGTCAAACGGGTCGGCCTTTTCATAGTAATGGGCCTCTATTGGGCCGTGCCACGTGTCGCCATATCATAGGCGCCATCGGTCCAATGAGTGGATGACATCTGTCCCAACGGTGAGTCGACACGTGTTTCCTCCAGCCAATGATGATTTTACACGTGGAAATTTCCCATTGGTCTCGTCTTTTAACAGGTTATCGGATCCAAAACCCGACCCGGTAGCTTAACGGTGTTCCGTTACGGTGGATGCCACATGTCGGTCACCCTTGATGAAAGCACTTCTGTGACGCGCGATTTATCGTCATGGAAGTGGACACTTCCATGATGATAATTTTGGTAATGTCATGGAACACTTCTACGACACCACATGTATGACTATCTTGATTCTATCATAAAATCGTCATGGATGTACATGCATGACAAAAAAAACGCGACCTGCTATGACAAACATGTATCATCACGGAAGTGTATTTTTTTTGTAGTGACAGGAAATCAATACCAATCGGAGTCCAAACACGGCGAAACTTTTTGTGGATTTTTTCTGGATGAGAAGACACAGGATGGGCCAAAGAAGTACTAGAGGGGTGCCCCGAGGGGGGCACAACCCACCACAGCGCGCCTGGGGGCCCAGGCGCACCGAGGTGGATTATGCCCACCGCGGCGGCCTCCCGCACTGCCACTTTGCTCTATAAATACCCCGATATTCCAGAAACCCCAGGGTAGTCAACAAAAATCAATTCCAGCCACCGCAAGTTCCGAAAACACCATATCCAATCTAGACACCAGCATGGAAGGGTTCATCATGTCCGTTGGTGCCTCTCTGATGATGCGTGAGTAGTTCATTGTAGACCTACATGTCCGTAGTTAGTAGCTAGATGGCTTCCTATCTCTCGTTTGATTTCCAATACAATGGTCTCTTGGAGATCCATATCATGTAACTCTTTTTGCAGCGTGTTTTTGGGATCCGATGAACTTTGAGTTTATGATCAGATCTTTGTTTTTATCCACGAAAATTATTTGAGTCTTCTTTTGATCTCTTATACACATGATTGATTATAGCCTCATATTTCTTCTCTGATATTTGTGTTTTGTTTGGCCAACTTGATCTATTTATCTTGCAATGGGAAGAGGTGCTTTGTGATGGGTTCGCTCTTACGGTGCTTGATCCCAGTGGTAGAAGGGGAAACGACATGTATGTATCATTGCTATTAAGGATAACAAGATGGGGTCTATTTCTACATAAATAGATCTTGTCTACATCATGCCATCGTTCTTATTGCATTACTCCGTTTTTCCATGAACTTAATACACTAGATGCATGCTGGATAGCGGTCGATGTGTGCAGTAATAGTAGTACATGCAGGTAGGAGTCGGTCTACTAATCTTGGAAGTGATACCTATATAATGATCATTGCCTATATATCATCACGATTATTTGAAGTTCTATTAATTGCCCAACAGTAATTGTTTTCCCACCATTTGCTATTTTTCTTGAGATAAGCCACTAGTGAAACCTACGGCCCCCGGGTGTCTTCTTTAATATATTTGCCTCCGCGATCTATTTTTCTTTGCTTTTTATTTTCAGATGTATTAAACAAAAAATACAAAAATACCTTGCTGAAATTTTTAGTAATTTATTTTATTTCGCATTCCCGCCAGATCTATTTATCCAATCTACTACAAATTTACCTATGTTTTTACCCGTGAGGGATTAACAACCCCTCTCTTACGTCGGGTTGCAAGTATTTGTTCTTTGTGTGCAGGAGCTGCTTACGTGGTTTTGATAGGTTCTCCTAATGGTTTGATAACCTTGGTCTCATCACTGAGGGAAATACCTACCGTTGATGTGCTGCATCATCCCTTCCTCTTTGGGAAAATACCGACGTAGTTCAAGCAAACATCAAAAGGAATTTCTGGCGCCGTTGCTAGGGAGAAATCATCAACATCAACCAAGTTCCTAATCATAAATCTCATCTCCTTGCAATTTACATTATTTTCCATTTGCCTCTCGTTTCCTCTCCCCCACTTCACAAAAATAAATTGTTTAATTTGCCCTCTTTTTCGTTCGCCTTTTTCTTGTCAGATCTCATGTTTGCTTGTGTTGCCATGTGCCTTCTATTTCCTTGCATATTTGCTTGCTAAAGATCTATTGAGATGGATCCTCATCCACTTGCTAATATTTTCAAAAGATCCAATTAAGATGAACCAATTGCTAGTGATTTGAGAGCACTAGATTATCTTTGTGAAGTTTTGGTTAAGATTTATGAATCTGAAAATTGTGATGAAGTGTTAAACAAAGAAATTTATAAAGTGATTCATGATAGCTCCTTGAGTGAAAAGCATGATTGCAATGATGTTGTTATAAATTCTATTAATGTAAATTGTGCTAATAATATGCAAAACCCCAAGCTTGAGGATCCTAATATTTCTATGTACACTACTTATTGCAATGATAATGATTGGGGTGATAATGATTCTTTTGATCTTGAAAATTTATTTAAACCTCATGATGAATATGCTTCCGATAATATTAAAAGTGTGTTTGGAAGAGTTTCAACTTTTGCTAAATATAATCCCACATATTTGGAGACTGTTCGATCTTATGAATTTTTTGATTAAAGTGGGCTTGGAGAGGTCATGACTTTATTTGATCATAATCCCATTATTTTGGAAGAGTGTCAACTTTCCATGCATGTGAATCATGAAGAGAAAATGTTATGTGATAGCTATATCGTTGGATTTGGTTATGATCCTACATATTATTATTATGAGAGAGGAAAATATGGTTGTAGAAATTTTCATGTTACTAAATTACCTCTCGTTATGTTGAGATCGTCAATGTTTTATTCGTCTTCTTTGCATATGTTAGATGTTTCTTGTCTTGATAATTTGTTTGATTATCAAATTCCTATGCATATGAAGTATGTTAGACTTAAATGTGTTTTTCATATGTTTCGTGATGCTCTCTTTGTGTTTCAATTCTTATCTTTCGTGTGAGCAACGTTGAAATCTTATGCCTAGCTAGCGGCGTAAATTGATAGCGCTCGTTGGGAGGCAACCAAACTTGTATCTTTTTTGCTTTTTGGTTTTCTTGCTGATTTCAATAAAATACCGAATTATTCCTCTGATTAGATGTGTTTTTGTGCTTTAAATTAGTGTTTGTGCCAAGCAAGGCCTTTGGGATGATGTGGGTGAGAGTTGATTTGATCTTGCTGAAAAACAGAAACTTTTGTGCTCACGAAAATAATTCTAATTTTTGAGTGCTTTTGAGTTGATTATTTTTGCAGGGGATTAATAAACAAATTGCTCATGTTGTCCTAATTTTTCAGAATTTGTGGAGTTACAGTAGTATTCAAAGTTTCTATATTGCTAAAGATTGTTCTGTTTTTGACAGATTCTGTTTTCTTTGCGTTGTGTGCTTGTTTTTATGATTCTATGGTTTCCTTTGAAGAGTTTTTGCCATAGAAAAGTTGGAATACAGTAGATGTAATGCAAGAATAAAATATGAATGGGTTTTCAACAATACTCATAATAGTGGTTTGCTTTCTTATACTAACGGATCTCACGAAGGTTTTGTTGAGTTTTGTGTGATTGAAGTTTTCAAGTTTTGGGTGATATTATGGATGAAGGAATAAGGATTAGCAAAAGGCTAAGCTTGGGGATGGCCAAGGCACCCCGAGATAATATTCAAGAAGTATCGAGCAACTAAGCTTGGGGATGCCTCCGAGTGGCATCCCATTTTTCATCTAACAACCATCGGTATTTTACTTGGAGCTATATTTTTTATGTCACATATTATGGGTTTTGCTTGGGGCATCTTGTATGATATGATTCTTTTCTTGTTTTACTTTGTTTATTAAGTCTTGAATCCTTGCTGGACACGCCTTTTTGAGAGAGCCAAAAATTATGCTATGCTTACTCCTATGCTTCACTTAAATTGTTAGAGCCATGGAATTGCTCTAGTGCTTCACTTATATCTTTTTAATCACGGTGTGCTTTGTTATTTTTGAAGAAATGCCCTCATGCTTCACTTAGATTTATTTGGGTGTTAGTATTTTTTTAGAAATTCTCTCTTGCTTCACTTAAATTATTTTGAGAGAAAGAAATATTATGCTCATGTTCTTCACTTAAATTTGCTTGAGCTTATTAAAAGCAACATATGAAATTAGTCCCAAAGGGATAGATATCCAAGGAGGATATAATAAAAACATTCATGAAGATCATTGGACAAAATAAACTTGGTTCTTTGTAATGGTTTGGAGATATGACGATATGATATGTGAGTCATGTTGACGAGTAATTATGCTTTAGTAAGAATATTGGTGATAAGGTTTGTGATTCCCTATGCAAGCATGTCGGTGTACTAAAGTAGGGGTACCTTAGTATCCCGAACTTGTGCACGGGTAGTTGCAGCACCCCGCGGCAAGGCTTGCCGGGTGACCGCCAAGATCCTCCGCGGCTACTTTGAAGACCATTCAAGAACAAAGTACTTAAACCAAGGCCCCGGCAAGAGGAGCTTGCCGGGAAGAGAGAAGCTTGCCGGGAAGGAGACAAGACCCCGGCAGGAGGAGCTTGCCGGGAAGGCCGACCAAGGCATACCGAAAAGACTTGTCGCGATGCACCGCGCGTCCCGGCGAGGCCCGGCGAGCGACAAGCTCCTGAACACGACAAGACGACGACCGCGGCAAGGAGCTTGCCGCGGGAAACCCCCACTTCGTGCCCGCGCTCCAGCACACCTGCCAACGTGTCGCTCTGGAACCCTCCCAAGCACACGTAGCAGGAGGCCGTGCAGCTAGGGGTGCGAGGTGGCAAGCAGGCGCTGACAAGATAACCATCGTGGCAAACGGTGGCGCCCCTAACGGTCGATTTTCTGCACTGTTGGGCGACTCGGACGGGCATTTAATGCCCCTGTCCCCTGCCGTCAGAGTTAGGTAGGATACACTGTGTCTACAGTAGCGGTAGGTGCAGCTACCGCATTCTTTTTCCATTTCTACCCCTCTCGCCTACGTTGCCACCTGTCGATGACCCCTTGAGAGTATAAAAGGAGGCCCACGCGCAACGTAGAGGGGGTTCGGGACTCATTCGAAACACCAGAAACACTCCCACGCTCGGTCTGGTAGCGTCCATCGCTCCCGAGCAAGAACATCAGATAATACAACCAGACAAGCAGCAGTAGGGGTGTTATCTCTCCGGAGAGCTCCGAAGCTGGGTAAACCGCTCGTGTGCTTCGCCTTGATCCGCTCTTTGCACGACCTCCGCCCCCCACCGAACCAAAAGGGGCTCGGTCCGCCAGTCCCCATAGGTGTTCGTGGATCGGCCTTTCCCCGACATCTTTGGCGCGCCAGGTAGGGGGCGTCGAGATTGTGTGAACCTGATCCGGTGTCCACACGAGCTAGATCTTCATTCCCTTCATCAACATGCCACCGAAGAAGAAGACTTCGGCAGCAGCCGCTCCGTCCACGTCGATTCCGCCACCGTTGGAGCAAACGGATGGTAGAATGGACGCCGGCGGAAGAACGGACGTCGACGAGGAAGCTCATAATGCTGCCAGGTCCAAGAACAAGGCTGCACAAACCTCGGCGACCGTAGATGTTCCGCGCCACTCTCAGGAGGCGCAAGATCGACAGCGTCATGGCACTAGCAGTGCCATGCGCATGATAGCCCAAGGCCAAGTTGGTGGATCTCGAGGCGCTCAAGACCAGCATGCACGCCAGCGTGCTGGCACGAGCAAGGCACGGTCGCCTGGACGGGATACTGCTCCTTCTAACATAGTTAGAAGTTCGAGCACGTCCCGCTCCTCGCGCCGTCCGCCACCTCCACCCACCACTCCAGCAGAAGTTTTGGTGTGAGCTCAACTTCTTCTAGATTACCCTCCGACGTTGGACAAGGTCGACGAATGGAGGGCCACCATTCAGAGTCTCATCGGCTACGCCAACGGCGACACTCCATGGCGGCCGAGCGCGTCGCCGCTGCGGCAGGACCGCCGGACGCGAGCCGGTGGCGAAGAAACGGGCGGAGGTGCAACTACCATGCAATCGCCGCCCCGAAGGCCAAGATCGCTGACTCGCCGGATCCACCTCGACAGCGACTCCACTGCATCGTCGGATCCACGAGCTCGTCGCGATCAGCGCCAAGTTCTTCATGATCGACAACAAGAAGACGCTCGAACCCGTATCGAGCGCCGGAGAGAAGCGCGGCGTCAATCCGACAAGCGCGCTGGGCCCTCTGTCGACATGCATGCGCCAGGGAAACCAGGCGATCTGCCGTACGCGGTAGGTTGTCCTGCATTCACTCGTGAGCTGCGGCAAGTCCAGTGGCCCAGCACAAAGAACTTCAAGCCAGACGTACCGGAGAAGTACGACGGCAAGACGCATCCGTCGGAGTTCCTCAGCATCTACACCATCGCGGTGCAAGCTGCCGGGGGACGGGATGACAAGATCCTTGCCAACTACTTCCCGCTGGTGCTCAAGCCCAATGTCAGATCCTGGCTCATGCACTTGCCGGACAACTCCATATCCTCTTGGGCTGATCTATGCCATTAGTTTGTCAGAGCCTTCACCGGCGGACACAAGCCTCATGGCCAGGAGAGTGATCTTCATCTTCTCGCCCAGAAGGAAGGAGAACCCCTGCGCAAGTACATTCAGAGATTCAGTAGTGTGCAGCACAACATCCCAGACGTCCACCCTACCGCGGTGATCAGCGCGTTCCATCAGAACATGCGGAACCGCAGGATGCGGGAGGAAATGGCGATGTGCAAAATCAGGGACGTCAGTGAGTTATATTCACTGGCCGACAAGTGTGCACATGCTGAGGAAGGGAGGAGACTCCCCGGAGAGAATGTAGGAGCGGGAGGATCTGACAGTGAAGATGCTGCCTCCGCAAGGAAAAGCCGGCGGCGGAACAACAGAAAGAGGAGAGGCAAAGAAGTGCTAGTTGTTGAGCAGTCCGGCAATGGTGGTGGCGCCAAGGAAGCCTAAGCTGGTGACTCCGGCAAGGAGGTTGCCGCGGAGGTGGCGGTCGTCGACAAGCAGGACGGCACCAACAAGCAGTACTGCAAGATTCACCGCACCAAGGGCCATGATCTTCGGAACTGTAAGAAAGTCGAGCAGCTTGTTGAGCTACAGAAAGCTGAATATGAGCGGCGCGACAAAGAGAAGACCCAGGAAGGAGCCGGTGGGTCCGGCAACAAGCGTCCCGGCCGAGGAGGACGCCGCGGCAAGGCCAAGCAGCGGCAAGGAGATAGACCTCCCCGTGGCCGCGACAAGGATGAAGATGATGCTGAAGATGAAGACATGGATGATGAGGAGGCTGATGAGCAGGAGTTCCAGAAAGCCACAGAGGTCATGTGCGTTGACGGTGGTGCTTCTCTGCATACCTCGCACCGTCAGCTCAAGCAGTGGGTGCGGGAAGTTAAGGCAGCAGAACCACCCGTCGAATCACGCAGGCCTCTGAAATGGTCCAGCATGCCTATCATCTTTGATATTGAGGACCACCCTGATCGCGTAACTGCGGTCGGGTGCTTGCCGATGTTGGTCTCACCAACAATCCGCAACCTCAAGGTCACTAAGATGCTAGTTGATGGAGGGGCCGACTTGAATCTGATCTCCTCCACGGTGCTCCAGAAACTCCAGATCCCTGACAGCGAGCTCGAAGAGACCGGTACTTTTCAAGGAATCAACCCGGGGAGGAGCAAGCCGAAGGGGAAAATCACGTTGCCAGTAACATTTGGCAGCGAGCTGAACTTCAGGACTGAGAGGGTCACGTTTGACATTGCCGACTTTCCATTGCCTTACAATGGAATCCTTGGCTGTCCGGCACTCGCCAAGTTCATGGCAGCCTCTCACTATGCATACAATGTACTGAAAATGCCAGGCCCAATAAGTGTCATCTCTGTCCCTGGCGACAAGAAGGATGCTCTTATCTGTGCCGACAAGATCTACCGGGAAGCGGCAGCCGCAGCAGAACGCAAGACACTTGCCACTGAAGCTCCCGGGGGGAAGAAGACCAAGTCCGGCAAGAGCTCTGATGCCTACTCCGGCAAGCGCACCTCTTCGGAGTGCTGCGCTACCGTCGAGGACGCACCATCGAGCTCCACCGGCAAGTGTAAGAAGGCAATGGCAGCTCCACCTGAGACCAAGAAGGTGTCCGCCAAGGAGGACGGCACTTGTGGTACCTTCACCATCAGTGCCACGCTCGGCCCTAAATAGGAAAGCGCGCTCATTGCTTTCCTGCGGGCGAATGTCGACGTGTTTGCATGGCAACCGTCTGATATCCCCGGTGTTCCCAGGAAATTAATTGAACATCACCTTGTCGTCTGTCCTCATGCGCGGCCCGTCAAGCAGAGAGTCAGAAAGCAGGCAGTGGAGCGCCAAGAATTCATAGCAGAAGAAATCAAGAAGTTGGAAGCAGCAGGCCTTGTCAGAGGAGTGCTCCATCCCACGTGGTTGGCAAATCCTGTTGTCGTGCGCAAGGCTAACGGGAAATGGAGGCTTTGTATTGACTTCACTGATGTTAATAAAGCTTGTCCCAAAGACCCATTTCCCTTGCCGCGTATTGACCAGATTGTTGACTCCACAGCAGGATGTGATTTGCTTTCATTTCTTGATGCATACTCAGGATACCATCAGATCTTCATGGCAGAAGAGGATGAAGAGAAAACTGCATTCATCACCCCATGTGGCACGTACTGCTTTGTACGGATGCCTTTCGGTTTGAAGAATGCTGGTTCAACATTTGCAAGGGTAGTCCACCATGCTTTTGAGCCGCAAATGCACAGAAATGTGGAAGCCTACATGGATGACATAGTGGTCAAGAGCAAGAACAAGGCGACCCTAATTCAAGATTTGGACGAGACATTTGCAAATCTGCGCAAGATCAACCTCAAGCTTAACCCCGAGAAGTGCGTGTTTGGAGTCCCTTCCGGCAAGCTTCTCGGGTTCTTCGTGTCTCAGCGGGGAATTGAAGCCAATCCCGACAAGATCAAGGCCATTGAGCAAATCGAAGCACCAAAGTGCGTCAAGGATGTACAAAGGCTTGCCGGTTGCGTGGCTGCTCTCAGCAGGTTTATCTCCAGATCTGCTGAGCGCGCCCTACCATTTTTCAAAATTTTGAAGAAGGCAGGTCCAATGAAATGGACTCCGGAAGCGGAGGCTGCGCTGGAGGACTTGAAGAGATACTTGTCCTCCACTCCAACACTTGCCGCACCTAAGCCGCAAGAGAAGTTGCTGCTATATATAGCGGCAACTAATCAAGTGGTTAGTGCTGCGTTAGTGGCAGAGAGGGAGGCGGATGATGAGCCAGCAACCATGGCAGTTCCATCCAGCGATAAGCAGGGGGCTTCGCCGACAAGCTCTGGTCCGGCAAGTTCTTGTCCCGACAAAGATGGATCTGCGCGGACACACAACGAGATGCCAAGGAAAATGGTGCAACGCCCAGTTTACTTTGTCAATTCCCTTCTACAGGGGGCTAGATCAAGGTACTCTGGTGTGCAGAAGTTGCTTTTCGGCCTCCTCATGGCCTCGAGAAAGCTGCGCCATTACTTCCAAGCACATGAGATCACAGTCGTCACTCGCTTTCCGCTGAAAAGGATACTGCAAAATCCAGAAGCAACAGGCAGGATCGTCGAGTGGGCGCTGGAACTGACAAGTTTTGGCCTCAAGTTCGAGAGTACTTCAACTATCCAAAGCAGAGCATTGGCAGAGTTCATAGCAGAGTGGACGCCAACCCCAGATGAAGTAATTTCAGAGACAAGCATCCCCGTCAAAGAGGCAAGCAAAGAATGGCTGATGTACTTTGATGGTGCCTTCTCGCTGCAAGGCGCCGGTGCAGGCGTGCTGCTTGTCGCACCCACCGGAGAGCACCTCAAGTACGTAGTCCAGATGCACTTTCCCAAAGAGCAAGCAACCAACAATACTGCAGAGTATGAAGGATTGCTTGCCGGTCTCAGAATCGCAGCAGACCTTGGGATCAAGAAGCTCATTGTCAGGGGTGACTCACAGCTTGTCGTCCGCCAAGTGAACAAGAATTACCAGAGTCCGTTGATGGAAGCATATGTTGATTGAGTGAGGAAGCTAGAAGAGCAATTTGACGGCCTACAAATGGAGCATATCCCAAGGGCTCAGAATGACATTGCGGATGGCCTGTCAAAGTGCGCCGCACTAAAAGTACCTGTGGAACCAGGAATTTTCGTGCTCAAGCTGACTCAACCATCCATAACACCGTCAACTGGACAAAGCAAGAAGAGGAAGTTGGTTTCTGGTGACTACTTTCCGGCAGAGCTCCCCGAAGCCGCCGCCAAGAAAGTCCCCAAAATCAGCACCAAGGATGCTGAGGAGCAGTCTGCTCCGGCAAGCCCTAGGGTTTGTTCCGTCGAAGCAAACGCTCCCGACAAGTTTTGCTCCGGCGAGCTTGTCGGGGAACGTCAAGCTCCGGCAGAGGTGCAGCTACTCGCCGTAGAAGCGGACGTTCCCGCAGCAGCTGAGAACAACACCAGTGATGCTGAGTGGTAGTCTGCTCCGGCAAACCTTATGGTTTGTTCCGTCGAAGCAGATGCTCCCGACAAGTTTTGCTCTGGCGAGCTTGTCGGGGGACATCAAGCTCCGGCAGGGCCACAAGTCCTTGCCGTAGAAGCGGATGTTCCCGCAGCAGCAGGTGTGCCTTTAGTCCTTGTTGTCGAGCCACAAGCTCCAGCATGGGCACAGCAAATTGTCCATTTCCTTCAGACAGGAGAACTTCCCGAAAAGCAAGAAGAAGCGGAAAGAGTAGCCCGGCAGTCAAGTATGTACCAGTTTGTCGATAGCATACTGTACAGAAGAAGACTCAACGGTGTGAAATTGAAGTGTATTCGCCGGGAAGATGGACAAAAACTGTTGGCGGAGATACATGGAGGCATATGTGGCCACCACATAGGCGCAAGGGCACTTGCCGGCAAAGCTTTCCGGCAAGGTTTCTTTTGGCCGACAGCCCTCCAGGATGCAACTGCACAAGTAACCAAGTGTGAAGCGTGCCAGTTCCACTCCAAACAGATACACCAGCCAGCTCAAGCTCTCCAGACGATCCCTTTATCCTGGCCATTTTCGGTCTGGGGGCTCGATATCCTCGGCCCCTTCCCCCGAGCTGTCGGGGGCTTTGAGTACTTGTACGTTGCAATCGACAAGTTCACAAAGTGGCCGGAAGTGCAGCCAATGAGGAAGGTGACAGCACAGTCAGCAGTCAAGTTCTTCAGGTCAATTGTTTGCCGTTTCGGGATCCCTAACAGGATCATCACCGACAACGACACGCAATTCACGAGCCGCACCTTCATGCAGCACGTCCAAGACCTTGGCGCCAAGGTCTGCTTCGCTTCTGTTGCTCATCCGAGAAGCAACGGTCAAGCAGAGAGGGCAAATGCTGAAGTGCTGCGCGGGCTCAAGACCAGAACTTTCGACAGGCTGCACAAGTGCGGAAAGAACTGGATCGAGGAGCTGCCGGTGGTTCTTTGGTCGATCAGAACGACGCCAAATCGAGCCACTGGCCAGACACCTTTCGCTCTAGTCTATGGAGCAGAGGCAGTTCTCCCCACGGAACTCGTATACGGGTCACCTCGAGTGCTCGCTTATGATGAGCTTGAGCAAGAGCAGCTGCGGCAAGACGACACGCTGCTCCTTGAGGAAGATCGTCTTCAGGCTGTTGTACGAGCTACTCGATACCAGCAAGCTTTGCGCCGCTATCATAGCCGCAAAGTTAAAGCCAGAAGCCTCGAGGAAGGCGACCTTGTTCTTCGGCGCGTTCAATCCGCCAAGAATTCCAACAAGTTGACGCCAAAGTGGGAAGGCCCTTATCGGGTGAGACGAGTCACGAGGCCTGGCGCTGTCTGCCTTGAGACCGAAGATGGCGTTCCGGTGAGCAACTCCTGGAACATAGAGCATCTTCGTAAGTTTTACCCGTGAGGCGCGGTTGTCGGACCCTGTCCGGCAACCACCTTTCTGTACAAGTCTTGCCGCTGTTGCATGTAATACTTTGTACAGAGCCAGGCGCAGACCCTAAGCACCAGTAAATGAAGCGCTGACACCCCGGGGTTAGAACATGCATGCTAGGTCGAGTCTCGTCCTTGGTTAGGGTTGATAGTGCCTAACAGCGGCTAACCCCTAGCTTAGAGGTCGAGTGTCCGTCCCTTTGCTTTCCTTTCGTTCGCTGGGCTCACATATCCTGGCCAGACTGCTTGAGGACAGGGAAGGCGAAGAAGGGCGCACCGGCACATGGGCCCCGGCAAGCCAATATTGCTGAGGACTGTGAATGCCAGGATTCGTCCACGGCAAGCCAGAGTTGCCGGGGGCTGCAATATTAGATAAGTCTTTCATCCCTCATCATGCATCCTCTTATGGACTGGGGAATGCGAAACCGCGTTTCTTCCCAAAAACTGTCGTGCTCCCTCAACTCTAGGCCCTGGGGCTCGTTCCCGGGGCCAAGTTTGGTCGTAGTCGCGGCAGCAAAGGGATAGAACGAGGAGGCCGCACCCACCTCGTTCCCGCCTCCGTCAAAGGCGTGAGAAAGGTCGAGCGACATGGGAAGGCGGCAGGGCCTGTTGCCGGGAGATGAAATGTCTGTCTGAGCGATACCAAGGATTTGCTCCTTGGCGCGGGTTCAACCCGCGAGACAAATAACCCGGCAAACATCCCCTTTTCATTAAAAAACATCCCACTCAGGTACAGTCCATAGAGGATGAAAAACATGAAAGAGAGGATTACAAGTTTTAGATGCAGCTAAGGCCCGAGGGCTTACAAATTTAAAAGATAAGATGCCCGTAATCCCTTTCCTGTCCCTCTCTTCAGGAGGCAGGTCAAGGAGGCGAAAAGGGCAAAATGAGCGCCTAGGTGAGCTACGGGCGCCAGAAGACACCAAGAGAACATCCCGGGGGCCGTCCGAAGGCTGGACGGCGATGGCGGCGCCGGAAGCGGGGCTCGAAAACGGGGCGGCAGGACGTCAGCACGCTGTCGAGGGCACCACGCCCTCGTACTCTGACCTGACGGTCTTGTCGCCAGCCCTCTTCCCCGTCCGCAGCCTCCCTACGCCAGCCGCCCAAGGAGACGACCCCGGGGAGTTCAAGGAGCCGGCGACACGGATGATGGGGTCGCCGGTGCCGCGTGAAGCGGCGCCCGACGCCTAGTCGGACCCGCCACCCCGCCGCCCGCTACCCTCATCGTTGTTGTCGCTCTCCTCCTCGTCGCTCTCGCTCGAGGAGGAGCCTTCGCTATCGGAGGAGCTGTCCACGCAGCACTTCGCCCGAGTGCCGAAGCACCCGAAGACCTTGACGGAGAGGAGATCGCCCTCCATCAACTTAAAATGGAGGGTAAACCCCTCCATCAGGCTGTGGATACGGGCGAACGTCTTCCACCCTCGATCAAGATACATCACATTAGGGGCTGGGAATACAACGCGGACTTGCGTTCCGCTGATCCCACGGCCCCTCATGTGCAGTCTCAGCGTCTCGGGCGGGTCCAACTCCATCGCGCTTGCAAACGGAGCTGGAAGCCGGAGGCGACGACGAGGCGCCCGGCGCAGCCTGACAAAGAACTCGCAAGGGTCGTCCCCTATATGGACCGCCGTGGGGGGAGGAACCGCCGGCGGAGGCGAAGCTGGCGCGCCGCCCCGTCCGCCTCTTCCCCGAGCACCTCGACCTCGTCCACGACCTCGCCCCCTCCCTCTTCCCCTTCTGGCTGGCTCTGCCACCACGAGCGCGGGAGAGGGAGAGGTGCGCTGTCTGGCGGCGACCCTCGCCGCCACCGATGAAGGGCCAGGGTTCCCTTTCTCCATGGCAAATGAGAGAAAGGGGAGCAGAAGCTAAAGAAAGGAGGAGATGAGAGAGTGCGGGCTTCTGTGCTCCCCTCCCGCTCTTTATAAAGGAGCGAGGTGGGGGCTCAGCCGCCCCGCTCAGCGAATCAAGGCGCGGGAAGAGCAGGGAGTCGGGGCAGACCCGCTGCCTCTGCTCGCGTTTCCCGCTTCCACCGTCCGCGACTCCAAGTGCATGGGAGCCGCGTGGCGGAGATGCAGAACCAAGGCGACGAATGAGGCGGCCTCGCCCCACCCCGTGATCACGGGGAGTGGGCGCCTCGAAAACCGCGCACCGGCCTCGTCTAGTAAATGCATCACGCCCCCATGCCTACCTCCGTTTAGGTAGGAGGGCGTGAACCGTCCCCTTCATCATGGCTTGACGCATGCTCGCGGGGCTTAGCCCCGCGCACGCCGCCCACGTCACCCATGACGCCGCGTTTGACGCGTGCCGTTTTGGGCGTGCGCGGTGGAAGCGGAGAGATATGCGGCGTGACCTAGGCCGCGCATGTCCGTGCACTGTTTTGGGCCTGGCCCAACAGCGCTCGGCACCGTGTATGGCCCAGGCCCGGGGGCTCCTGTCGGTGTACTAAAGTAGGGGTACCTTAGTATCCCGAACGTGTGCACGGGAAGTTGCAGCACCCCGCGGCAAGGCTTGCCGGGTGACTGCCAAGATCCTCCGCGGCTACTTTGAAGACCATTCAAGAACAAAGTACTTAAACCAAGGCCCCGGCAAGAGGAGCTTGCCGGGAAGAGAGAAGCTTGCCGGGAAGGAGACAAGACCCCGGCAGGAGGAGCTTGCCGGGAAGACCGACCAAGGCATACCGAAAAGACTTGCCGCGACGCACCGCGCGTCCCGGCAAGGCCCAGCGAGCAACAAGATCCTGAACACGACAAGACGACGACCGCGGCAAGCTCCCACTTCGTGCCCGCGCTCCAGCACACCTGCCAACGTGTCGCTCTGGAACCCTCCCAAGCACACATAGCAGGAGGCCGTGCAGCTAGGGGTGCGAGGTGGCAAGCAGGCACTGACAAGATAACCATCGTGGCAAATGGTGGCGCCCCTAACGGTCGCTTTTCTGCACTGTTGGGCGACTCGGACGGGCATTTAATGCCCCTGTCCCCTGCCGTCAGAGTTAGGTAGGATACACTGTGTCTACAGTAGCGGTAGGTGCAGCTACCGCATTCTTTTTCCATTTCTACCCCTCTCGCCTACGTTGCCACCTGTCAGTGACCCCTTGAGAGTATAAAAGGAGGCCCACGCGCAACGTAGAGGGGGTCCGGGACTCATTCGAAACACCAGAAACACTCCCACGCTCGGTCTGGTAGCGTCCATCGCTCCCGAGCAAGAACAACAGATAATACAACCAGACAAGCAGCAGTAGGGGTGTTATCTCTCCGGAGAGCTCCGAAGCTGGGTAAACCGCTCGTGTGCTTCGCCTCGATCCGCTCTTTGCACGACCTCCGCCCCCACCGAACCGAAAGGGGCTCGGTCCGCCGGTCCCCATAGGTGTTCGTGGATCAGCCTTTCCCCGACAAAGCATGAAAGTCAATAGTTATGCAATCAAATTACATGGTACTTGTGGTGCATTAGTCGGTCTTAGTTATACTTAATGCTCGCTTACGAGATTTTTCGTTTCTTGGTTGGACGCTTCTCAATCTTTTTGCTAGCCTTCATTTGCACTAAGTATGATCACTACTTGTGCATCGAAAACCCTTTAAACCAGTTTTGCCATATGAGTCCACTATAACTACCTATATGTGGTATTTCCGAGCCGTTCTAAGCAATTTGTATGTGCCATCTCTAATTTTCGAAAAAATCTCTTTTGTGTGCTCGTACGGCTCGCGAGGCGGTGAGGGGTGGCCGATGTTTTTCATGCTAGATGTGTTATTCTCATGATGAGTGTTTATTCACTTGTCATTGCACGAGAGTACAACATGGATATTAGGGATGCCCAGTCTCGAAATGAAAAATGAATTTACTTTATGTTGTCAAATAATAAATTCCTTGGAAAGTGTTGGTATGGAGGGCACCCGTGGATACGGTTAGCCATGGAAAGTGAAAGTATGGTGGAAAAAGGAATACACTTTATTTTCTGTTTGGGAACCGCCTATGATATATCTAGCATGGAAAGTGTTGGGGAAATCTAAGTCGTTTTCATTGGTGGGAAAAGTATGCCTCCTGAAAAAAAATTATCTCTCAATTTTTGCTTTGAGCTCGGGCACCTCTACAAATCCATACATCCCTCTGCGAAGGGCCTTTCTTTTACTTTATGCAATTTTTATTTTTACTTGAGTCTCCATCTTCTCTTATAAAGCACCAACTAAGGGGCACTATGATTGCGCTTGAGCATTGGGTATATCTAGTATTCGAGTGTGTTTCATGAATGGATCAATGGTTGAGCATAATGGGCTAGGGATAACTTGCTTTAGTGTTGATATTTTGACAGACATGGTTGCTTGTTGATAGCTTGAGTATTAAAGCCTTCATGTCAAAACTAGACTATTTCTACCATATAAAAGTCCAAATGTCCATGCTACAAAGAAAAGAACATGTGATGAACATGTTAGGCGGCATTCCACATCAAAATTTCTGTTTTTATCATTTACCTACTCGAGGACGAGAAGGAATTAAGCTTGGGGATGTTGATACGTCTCCAATGTATCTATAATTTTTGATTGTTCCATGTCGTTATATTATCATTGTTGGATGTTTTACTATCATTTTATATCATTTTTTCGTACTAACCTATTGACATACTGCCAAGTGCCAGCTGTTGTTTTCTGCTTGTTTTTTTTACATCACAGGAAATCAATACCAAACGGAGTCCAAATGCGGCGAAACTTTTTGTGGATTTTTTTGGACGAGAAGACACAAGATGGACCGAAGAAGTACCAGAGGGGTGCCCCGAGGGGGGTACAACCCACCAGGGTGCGCCTGGGGGCCCAGGCGTGCCCAGGTGGGTTCTGCCCACCTCGGTGGCCTCCCGCACCGCCTCTTTCCTCTATAAATACCCAAGTATTCCAGAAACCCTAGTGGAGTCGATGAAAATCAGTTCCAGCCGCCGCAAGTTCTAGAAACACCAAGTCCAATCTAGACACTAGCACGGAGGGGTTCATCATGTCCGTTGGTGCCTCTTCGATGATGCGTGAGTAGTTCATTGTAGACCTATGGGTCTGTAGTTAGTAGCTAGATGGCTTCCTCTCTCTTGTTTGATTCTCAATACAATGGTCTCTTAGAGATCCATATGATGTAACTCTTTTTGCGGTGTGTTTGTTGGGATCCAATAAACTTTGAGTTTATGATCAGATCTTTGTTTTTATCCATGAAAGTTATTTGAGTCTTCTTTTGATCTCTTATATGCATGATTGATTATAGCCTCGTATTTCTTCTCTGATATTTGGGTTTTGTTTGGCCAACTTGATCTATTTATCTTGCAATGGGAAGAAGTGCTTTGTGATGGGTTCGATCTTACGGTGCTTGATCGCAGTGACAGAAGGGGAAATGACATGTATATATCGTTGCTATTAAGGATAACAAGATGGGGTCTATTTATACATAAATAGATCTTGTCTACATCACTTCATCGTTCTTATTGCATTACTCCGTTTTTCCATGAACTTAATACACTAGATGCATGCTGGATAGCGGTCGATGTGTGGAGTAATAGTAATAGATGCAGGCAGGAGTTGGTCTACTAATCTCGGACGTGATGCCTATATAATGATCATTGCCTTGATATCGTCATGATTGTTGAAGT
This sequence comes from Triticum aestivum, assembly GCF_018294505.1. Lineage (NCBI taxonomy): Eukaryota > Viridiplantae > Streptophyta > Magnoliopsida > Poales > Poaceae > Triticum > Triticum aestivum. The sequence continues at coordinate 441,024,020 of NC_057813.1, read as the reverse complement.
TCTATCAATTACCCAATAGTAATTGTTTTCCCATCATTTGCTATTTTTCTCGGGAGAAGCCACTAGTGAAACCTACAGCCCCCGGGTCTCTTCTTTAATATATTTGCCTTCCCGAGCTATTTTTATTTGCTTTTATTTTCAGAACTATTAAACCAAAAATACAAAATACCTTGCTGCAATTTTTAGTAATTTATTTTATCTCGCATTCCAGCAAGAACTATTTATCCAATCTACTACAATTTTACCTATCTTTTTACCCATGAGGGATTGACAACCCCTCTCTTACGTCGGGTTGCAAGTATTTGTTCTTTGTGTGCAGGAGCTGCTTACGTGGTGTTGCATGGTTCTCCTACTAGTTTGATAACCTTGGTCTCATCACTGAGGGAAATACCTACCGTTGTTGTGCTGCATCATCCCTTCCTCTGTGGGGAAATACCGACGTAGTTCAAGCAAACATCAATAGCACACACCCTGCTGGATGCATCCAGTTCCTTGTCTGCAAGGTTTGCTAGCTAGGTTGGCACGACGGTGCGGCAGCTTGCTCGCGCGCGCCGCGCTAAGGTTAGCCATATGGCTCGAGCGAAGGCCAGTGCGGTGGCTTGCTCGCACGTAAGTCATGCTCGAGGCAGCCAGCCAACCCATGTGGAGGCCAGCGCGGCGTCCGGCCCGTCCGACAGAGCGGCGGCCAACTCCCTCATTATCGGCACCACCAACGAACACGCATCAGTACTGTTTGAAGTCATGTTCAGGAAAAATAATGATTGGGGAGGAAGAACAGGATATAAGGTTAGATGTGGGTCCCTCGTGTCAACGGTCAAACAAAATATGTTGGTTCAAGCTGCCTCGTCAGCATGGACGTGTGGGCCAACCCTGTCATAAACGGGTTTAAACGAGCCTAATTGGCACTAGGTAGTAGTTTTTTGGTGCGGATTAAGAAATTTTGGGTATGCTTTTGCTATTTTTTGTACTTGTGAGGGAGGGATGTGGTTGGTTTTAAGATACTAATTGAGGGTTTTTCTGCAAAATGGTAGAGAAGTGGGATGTTGTTCAGAAAAGGCAACAACTTACCTCACAGTCGTTAGATGTAGATCTAATGGTTAGAAATGACGGATGGCAGACACGCCATCATCACCAACTAAGTCTTCTGTAGGAGTACTAGCAAGATGTCTGTGCATTGCACGGAAGATCAATATGTATTTTTTTTATAAAAAAACCTATTGTGATTGACCCATGCAGGAGTAATACCATGTGTAAAAACTAATGATATCTCGAGAAAGAGGAGAGATAAGGTGAGGAGGAGTGGGGCGTGGTAGTGATTGGTGGCCGGACTGAGTGGAGGCATGGGGATGGACGACGCCGGCAGCGACCACCATGCCAGTTTCTTCCAGAGGCTTCCTTTTTTAATTGCTCAAGAATGAGGTTGTGGGAGATAAGCATGAACGAGGGAAGGCCTTATCTGCAAATGTGGAGAGAGCGTGCGGTTATCTTTTAGTTTAATTTATATCCATCAGATATAGATCAGACGGTCTATATTGCAAGATGGCAGGCATACCATCATCACCAACTCGGTATTTTATAAGAGAAGAGATATATGTATGGAGATACATATGTATTATCGATACTTGTTTCCATAAACTTGGATCTACATTATATTCAACTGTTGAGCATGTGGGGCAGTAGCACGATGACTTCTCGATTGTGTAAAACAAAAGGTTTTCCAATCACTGATAAGGAGGGGGTGACGGCGGCGCTCTTTCGGCTTGCTCTAGTCCTAGTAGTCATACTAGGTGGTCTACGCACATGTAGACTTACTATTTTTCATGTCTCGTGTTCACCGTACTGCCACGTTTGTTGATGAATAGACGGTAAGTTATTCACGAGAAAACCTTTGTTAAGCGTTTGTGCGAGAGAGAGACAGTGTGCGTGTGTGATATGTGTAGAGACTGAGGCAATGATAACATATTCTTTGTGTCTCTGTGTGTGGAGGATAGAGAGAGACATGTGCATGGGGCTTTGTGTTGTGTAAAGTGGAGACACATAGACATAATCACAGAGTGAGTGTGTGAGATACACATGCGGACATGGGGAGAGATGTGTGAGTTAGAGAGATGGAGAATTTTGGTGTGCAACTGAGCTTGAGAGAGGGGGGATATATACATACCTAGAGTTGGAGAGAATATGCAAGGGTGTGTGTCTTAAAAGAAGGATCGAGATATATGGGGGGTTTGTGCGTGTCTGTGTGTTTGTGCGCGCGCATGTGTGTGAGAGGGGATGTGTGTATGTGGAGAAGAGAGACCACTAATGATGTAAACCTAGTATAGGGAAGGGGGAATGGTATGACATGTGTGTCAAGGAGAGACAAAGGCATGTGCAGTAGCGGGATAGCATGGGTGCGGGCGGAGAGCAGACTATTTGGAAGAGACATCGAGTGTGTGTGGGAGAGGGGTGTGAGAG
>NC_057813.1:440994375-441021212 GCF_018294505.1 Triticum aestivum | reverse complement strand
AGAGAGAGAGAGGGCTAGAGAGGGGGGAGAGAGAAAGGAAGAGAGGGGGGGAGAGAGGGGTCGTTTGTGTGCAGAAGTGGCGTATAGATAGGGACACAATGTTGATGTTGTTCGAAAGTGGCCTATGTAGACGCAAGGGAAGCGAGTCATCGTGTGTGTGATAGGTACTTCATGAGAGATCTAGAATAGATGGTGTAGAGAACAACGTGCGAGATTGAGAACGATGATACATTAGGGAGCTATGGAAAGAGTCACGACATATATGTATATAGGGAAGGAGTTGGGGCGGGTCCGCATGTGGGAGAGATAGAAAGAGGAGCGTGGTGCACAAGGAGACAAAGTGTCTTGTTTGCAGTGGGGGTGGTGTGTGGGGTGAGTGTGCGAGAACCACATATCTAGGGAAACAGACGTTTGGGGGCGACGTTTTGTGTGTGTAGGAAATATACACTCTATATAGTGTGTGTGCTTGGAAAGAGAGATGCCGAGAGACCTAGATAGTGGGGGAAGAGATGTGTGCATGCCCGAGAGAGAAAGTGATAGAGACCTATATTGGGGTCCAGACTTTATAAGAGAGGGGGGCTGAAAGGATCGCGAAGAGGTGTCTAGAGGGGGGTGATTAGACCCTCAACAAACAAAGTTGGCAGTTTTTAAGTTTTTCAAGTTGAGGTGCTAGATTAACACAATTTGAAGCATACACAATACAATTCAAGCAAGCATGCAAAGAGTATATGAGCAGCGGAAAGTAAAGCATGCAACTTGCAAGAAGGTAAAGGGATGGGATTGGAGTGTGTAAACGCAATTGGAGACACAGAGATTTTTGGCGTGGTTCCGATAGGTGGTGCTATCGTACATCCACGTTGAAGGAGACTTCAACCCACGAAGGGTAACGGTTGCACGGGTCCACGGAGGGCTCCACCCACGAAGGGTCCACGAAGAAGCAACCTTGTCTATCCCATCATGGCCATCGCCCACAAAGGACTTGCCTCACTAGGCTAGATCTTCACGAAGTAGGAGATCTCCTTGCCCTTACAAACTCCTTGGTTCAACTCCACAATCTTGACGGAGGCTCCCAAGTGACACCTAACCAATCTAGGAGACACCACTCTCCAAAAGGTAATAGATGGTGTGTTGTTGATGAACTCCTTGCTCTTGTGCTTCAAATGATAGTCTCCCCAACACTCAACTCTTTCTCACAAATTTAGCTATGGTGGAAAGATGATTTGAGTGGAAAGCAACTTGGGGAAGGCTAGAGATCAATATTCATATGGTAGGATTGGAATACCTTGGTCTCAACACATGAGTAGGTGGTTCTCTCTCAGAAAATGATTAGTGGAAGTGTAGGTTTGTTCTGATGGCTCTCTCCGCGAATGAAGAGTGGGTGGAGGGGTATATATAGCCTCCACACAAAATCTAGCCGTTACACATAGATTCCCAAACTCAGTGGGACCGAATCAACAAACTCGGTCACACCGATTTAGGTCAAAATATGAACGTTAGAGTTTTTGGTGGGACCGATATAGTCAACTCGGTGGGCCCGATGTGCAGGGGTTAGGGTAAAACCTCAACTCGTTTTGACCGATTAATGAAACTCGGTAGGACCGATTTTGGTAATAAGAAAACAGAGGATTGGTCAAGCAAAGTCGGTGGGACCGACTGAACAAACTCGGTTAGACCGAAAATGTTGCAATAGATCACAGATAGTTTGCAAGCCCATCTTGGTGAGACCGAGATCCCATCGGTGAGACATAAGTGACTAGGATTTGGCAGTGGCTGGATAAGATGAAACTCGATGGCGCTGGATAGACAAAGTCGGTGGGGCCGAGTTTGACATTTAGGTTTAGAACATATGTGGATGTGAGAAAGTGGCTGAGGGTTTTGGAGCATATCACTAAGCACTTTGAGCAGGCAAGCCATTAAGCAACAGCTCATTCCCTTTTAATAGTATTGGCTTTCCTATGGACTCAATGTGATCTTGGATCACTAAAATAGAAAATGTAGAGTCTTGAGCTTTTGCTAATATTTGTCCTTAGTATCTTGAAGGGGTTCCAAATCCTCTTGTCCATGTCCATGCCACTCCAATGTTGAACTTTTCTGAAATACACTAGGTATAAGTATTAGTCCAACAAGAGATATGTTGTCATGAATTACCAAAATCACCCAGGGAGCACTTGTGCTTTCAGTCTCCCCCTTTTGGTAATTGATGACAACATACATCAAAGCTTTAGATGAAGATATAAGGAAATAGCAAGTAAAGCTTTGGAAAGACATGAAACATGCATTGGCTCCTCCTACATGTATGCAATCATGTGATGATAGATCATAAGAGTATGAGAATGCATAAACATGTCAGATCAAGCAATGAGTTGCATGTGTCTTGGCTATATGCATCAGAGCAAATGATATAGATACTGGAATTATACCTTCATGTTCATGAGTCTTTCTTGCAAACAATATATACTATAGCAAGAGATCTTCATGCACATGAGTGTGATGCATATACTTACCTTGTGGTCTTGAGCTATCTTGAAGAAGATGTACCTGGGTAAATAAGGTTAGGTAACGCAAGAACATTTACTAGACAGAGCAAAAACTAAAGAACACAAGAATACCAAGACTGGGATGACATGTAGAGTGTGAGTACTAGGTACTCTATTTGTATATTGACATGTCCCCAAGAATAAAGATATGCAATCAATTCCAAAGATTTTCTTCCCTTAGATATCTTTCTCCCCCTGAATCTGACATGGGATAATGGGAGTAGATAGGGTAGCAGAAAATCAGAGCAAACAAGAAAATAACCAGAGCAGACAAAGTCATAACATATACTATCATGTCTTTCCCCTCTTGAATACATGAGACAACTTTCCTCTTAAGAATGATAGGATCAGGAGAAGCTTTTATGAGCACATTCTCTCTTAGGTGATAAGCTTTGATGTGCTCTCCCCCCTTTGACATCAGTTTCCAAGAAGGGACTTCTAGAGCATGAGTCAAGTAGGTTTAGTCCTGGAGTCACATTTCGAAGACACGTGTAATATTGATGCTGGTAGAGGACAAGTTACAAAGAGTGGAGCTGGTACAAATGTGTAGAATGCAAGTGACACAGATGTTGTCTCAGGACTAAAATCGATAGCACCGAGTGGTTGCAATCGGTGGCATCGAGTTTATTTGGTTCAGCCGAAGTAATCAATCCGGTGAGACCGGGTTCAACCCAGAGAGTAACTTCTTGTCACCTCAGCTCACTAGGCAAATAAAATCTCACAAGGATATGCAAGGAATTAACTGAATGATTTGCAATGAATTGGATGCAGGGAAATGCGGAAAAGAAAAGAAGAGAAATCTAGATGAGGTTTTTTTTGAAAAGGGGAACTAGCATGCATGAGACAGAGAGCTTCATCTAGAATTGGTCTGCGACAAAGTCACCTATGTTAGAATATATTGACTTAGGAGTCAAGTGAAGACACTTGATCATAGGTCATACTCATCATTTAAGCTCAAAATGGGGTTGCCATTTTTCATTTAAGCTTTTTGATGTATTCTCATCTTGTTGAGTTTCTTTGACCCATGTCTTGGGGTTAAGCTTCTCTAAGATGGAATGACATACCTTGGGTGGTGGTGATGAACTTGGTCATGTAGTTGACCATGTGTTGGGTACCCAAGTTGATCTAGATCATCAAGAGTTGGGAGAACCACTTGTAGTTGAAGTTCATCTTCCTACATGGGTTAGTCTTGCAAGGAAGAGCACTTGTGTATCCAAAGTGACAATCATAAAATTTGGTATCAACTGAAATTTGACATAAGGAATTTGTCAAAGGATATATTGAATGGATTCGTGCTTCCTTGTCTTCATCCACAATTGTAGAGACTTGGAGATGTAGAGAGTGCTTAAAATGTGATTGAGTTGCAATCTCATAGAATGGGCTTATCCAAGTACCTACAAGGGTTAGATAGCATGCAAGAGTACAAGAGTATCCAAGACATATGATCATCATCATAAGAGAATGATCAAGGATTAGTCATAGTAAGGCTCATGCCTTGCATGCATCCACATGGAGTTTCTACTCCAAATTTGGGGCGTCAATGATGCTAAATTCACCTCTCAACCTGCAAAACACTTTCTCATCAAGTGGTTTAGTGAATACCGCCAATTGCTTGTCGGTACGAACATGCTTAAGTTTGATATCTCCCTTAGCAACATGATCTCGAATGAAATGATGACGAACTTCAATATGCTTAGTTCGAGAATGTTGCACGGGATTATGAGCAATCTTAATAGCACTCTCATTATTGCAAAGCAATGGAACATGTTTCACATATATCCCATAATCTTTAAGAGTTTGGGTCATCCAAAGTAATTGAGCACAACATGAACCAGCGGCAATGTATTCCACTTCGGCGGTGGATAATGATACTGAGTTTTGTTTCTTTGAGGACCAAGACACAAGAGATCTACCAAGAAATTGACAAGTACCCGAAGTGGACTTTCTATCGACCTTATCACCGGCATAGTCTGAGTCAGAGTAGACAACAAGATCAAAATAAGACTTCTTAGGATACCAAATGCCAAAATTTGGTGTATGTATTAAGTATCCCACTATCCTTTTCATAGCCTTAAGATGACACTCTTTGGGGGCTGCTTGATATCGTGCACACATGCACACACTTAGCATGATATCGGGACGGGATGCACATAGATATTACAATGAGCCAATCATAGAGCGGTAAACCTTTTGGTCAACCGGTTCGCCATCCTTTGTCAAGTCAAGATGTCCACTAGTAGGCATGGGGGTATTCATACCTTTGCATTCTTGCATGTTGAACTTCTTGAATAAGTCCATGGTATACTTCGTTTGTGTAACATCCCAATTTTCAATTTGGATGCTATACATAGATCATCATATGCATACCATACTTATTCTTGCATTTTGTTGTGATCCTGGAAATCTTAAGCAACTCAAGGACCCAAGGAGAGAGTTGGAGGTTTCACAAAATTCTAATTTGAATATATTTCAAATTTGAAGAAATGATCAATTTGATTTTATTATTTTTCTCTCCAGTTATTTCCAATATTAAAAATAAAAGAGAGAAGATAATATGACTTCTTCAAATAAAGAAAAATATTGGAGAAATAATTCTAAAATCAAATTTTGATTACATTTGTATTTTATTTGCTATTCTATTTGACTTAGAAAAATATGCATTTTTGATAATTGCATTTTTAGGCTAGAAAAACATTCACTTTGTTTTAAATATTTTATTTAGACGACGAAAATTGTTTTGGGCATTTTTAGATTGTTCTTTATATTTTATTAGGATTTTTTTGGTGAAATTGTTTTAGAAAAAAAAACTTCGTCGCCCGACTGAGCCGAAGGCCCACGCGAGCCAGGCCGGCCCGCGCGCCGCCACCGACATCGCCGAGCCAGAGTCCTCCCAGACTCCGACTCCGCCGCCGCCTCACCCCCCCCCCCTTTAAAGCCGAATCTCGGGACCCCCCTAGAGCCCCGAGTCCCCGCGGTAGCCGCCGCCCCTCGCCAGCACCGCCGCCGCCGTCGCCTGCTAGCGCCACCGCTGTCGCCGCCTGCTGCTGCTGCTATTGCCGCCGTCGCCAGCGCCCCGCCTCGCCCACGCCGCCTACGCCTCCGCCATTCATCCCGCCGCCACCGACCGCGGGTTTTAGGTATAAAACCTAGACCGGTTTATTTTGGTTTTTCGTCGAGTTTTTTTTTTGCTTTAACCGGTTCGGTTTATAGATCGGTTAGCTCGGTTTTATTATTAACGAAACACCCGTTCGTTCGTTCGTTTTAATGAACGCTTTTCGCCGGTTAGGTTCTGTTAGCGAATGTTCGCGCCGTAGGATTTTTCTTTTTAGTTTATTTTCGGCCAGGGACCTATCCATGAATATTTTTATCGCAATTTAGCCCCTGATCTTTAAACTAGCATAACTTTTTACTCGTTTATCCAAATTTGATGAAACCAGCGCCTAAATCTTCGTATCATTCTGTTCTTTGCATTTAACCAACTTGAACATGATTTTGATAATGTAAAATTTAAGTTTTGTCTAGATTAGTAAACGATCTTGTTTCGTTCGTATTTTGAGTTTCGTTGCTCCGTTTCAGTAGAATTTTTTGCAAAGCGTAGCTAATCACTTGTACCTACTGTTAAGATCTATTTCACATGTTAATATTGCTGTTAGGTTTGACTCTTGTTAGTTTAAGTTGTTTGCTTGTTTCGTGTTCGATTTGGATCTCTTCTTGGTTTTTCTCGTGTTTCGATTGAGTGATTGCTTATATATGCTATTGTTTGTCTACGCTAGATTACCCAGAGTGCGAAGCTTGTTACTACGAATCTCTAGAGTTTGCAGATCGTCAGCAAGGCAAGTTACACTTTGATCATACTCTTTTATACCCAGTTTTTACTATGCATTAGTTCTGCCCCTCAAATATTTGCATTAGTAGGATTGGGAACATGGGGATTGGATCGTGATTCACACATGGAAGTTTGAGAGTTATTTAATCGTGGATAACATTAAGATGGAAACTTTAATATACATCTGGGTGGATTGGTTGAGGCACCTGGGGAACCAAGGGTTGCCTGTTTTTGGAAATCCTGGAGTACCCGTGTGATTATCCTATGGAATGCCACCCAGGCTCAAAGGGATCATAAAATTATTCATGCTAGAAACTTCCGTGTGCAGCCACAAACCATTATGGGCTCTGGCATAGTTGAGTAAGTTGTGTGAGCTCTTGAAGAGGTGGACTAGTAGATGTAGGGGAAAGTAGGTGTACTGGTCTGCCCGGAGTAGAGAGTTAATGCTTCCTAAAGGCTATGTCTCGATCATCCGATAATGGATGCGGTCGAGTCTTGTGGGGAAAAGTGCGCAAACTTCTGCAAATTTATAAACTAATCATGGTTAGCCATGTCCCCGGTTATGGACATCTTGAGTATCTAGTACTTGAATCTATTGATGTGATCTCATCATGTTACTTTAATTAATTTGTTTTGGGTTAATGATGATACTTTTAATTGGGATTTGAGTTGAGGTTACCTTCTCAAATAATGGGCAACTTGGGAGTAGTTAAATAAATGTATTCCTTTGTTGTAGGGAAAAACTAGCTTTATGCAAAACCATGAAACTTACAGCCCCCACCAGCCAAATATTGCATGTAGATATAGTTCTTGCATTTCATTGCTTTATAGTGTAACTCTGCCAGCATATTCATTGTGCTGACCTACAAGGCTACAACGTCTCATGTTGCAGACTACTCAGACGATGAATAAGGTGCGATAGGTCGTTTTTTGCACTCAGTTATGCCTTCGGAGTTGATGGACTCATTTACCTTCGAAGCTTCCGCAATTATCTAATTTAGATGGCCTTAAGCCATGATATTTTTGTGTAATCATACTCCTTATGAGGACTCAATGTAATAAGTGTGTGATTGAAACTCTGTTATAATTCCTCGAGTACTATGCATGCTAGCATTACCGACACTACAAAAAAATACACTTTCGTGATGATACGTGTTTGTCACAGTAGGTCACGTTTTTTGTCATGCATGTACATCCATGACGATTTCATGACGGAATCAAGATAGTCATACATGTGCTGTCGTAGAAGTGTTCCATGACATTACCAAAATTATCATCATGGAAGTGCCCACTTCCATGACAATAAATCGCGCGTCACAGAAGTTCTTTCATCAAGGGTGACCGACACGTGGCATCCACCGTAACGGAACGTCGTTAAGCTATCGGGTCCAGTTTTGGATCCGATAACCCGTTAACAGCCCCGACCAATGGGGATTTTCCATGTGTAAAATCATCATTGGCTGGAAGAAACACGTGTTGGCTCACCGTTGGGACAGATGTCATCCACTCATTGGACCGAAGGCGCCTATGATACGGCGACACGTGGCACGGCCCAACAGAGGCCCATTCCTGTGAAAAGGTCAGCCCATTTGACTTGGTCAAAAGGTGGCGGGCCGGCCCACGGAAAGCTTGTTAATGACCTGTTCGCATATAGCCCATTTACAGCCCGCTAACCTAGGGCCCGTTACGACCTCTCTAAATTAGGCCTAGTAGCATCATCTGGGCCGTCCAATATGATTCCAGCCTGTTTTAACTTCCGGCCCATGTGTCGCCCATGATTTCTTTTGGCCCATATGAGGCCCTTTGTAACTCTTGGCCCATTAACGGCCCGTAATGAACAGTGTATCACTTTATACCCATTAACGGCCCGTTATTCCATTGGGCCGTTTCCATCCCAAGTTATCTTTCGGCCTTCTCAGGGCCCATTGATTCTTGGGATCATTTGCAGCATTCGTTCACATACGACCCGTTACTGTCATTTTCTGCTGGTGGGCCAAATTCAGCCCGTCGTTACAGTTGGCCTATTTGTGAACCGTTAATACGTTGGGCCGTTTTCATGTCAAAAAACCCGTTGGGCTGTTTTCATAGAGTTATCAGATACGGCCTATTAACGGCCTGTTATGGTCCACGAATAGTATGGCCCATGATTGGCGAAATGATGATACGCCCCGTAGAAGGCCCATGGATCCTACGGGCCATATGAGGCCCATGGATCGTACGGCCCGTAGAAGGCCCATGGATCGTACGGCCCGTAGAAGGCCCATGGACCCTACGGCCCATAGAAGGCCCATGAATCCTAAGGCCCGTATAGAAGGCCAATGGATCCTACGGCCCGTATAGAAGGCCAATGGATCCTACGGCCGGAAGAAGGCCCATGGATCATATGGCCTACATGAGGCCCATGGTTACAACAGTCCTTGTGTTGCCATGATTATTTTGGCCTAGTTACCAAAAATGGGCTATTATGGCCACTAGAAAAACACGGAAAAAGAACTGCAGTGACTACAAGCAAACAACTAAACAAGACAATAAGGAAATAAATAAGCAAGCAATTAACGCTAGTCTATTACCGCTATTACACATATTACATCCACTGGGCATCAAAGTTCGTCGCCAGTACAAATATAGGGAACAAAGCAGCATATTACATACATTGGCCATCAAAATTGGCCACCAGTGCAAATAAACGCGGCAGCAAAACAAGAGGATAACTGAAACAACTTCAGAAGAGCTCAAGAAACATTATCCTGGGTATCCACCATCCGGGAAATAAGCTTAGCAAGCTTATTAGCTTTGTCCTGTTTGGTGCTAAAATCCTTCAACGCTTGCTGTTGCACAAGAAAGTATGCATCTGAATGCTCCAGGGACTTCCGCAGTCCTTCCGCTTCTTGTCGCAGCATAGCTGATCGATGTCTTTCAGCTTGTAGTTGAGACTCAAGAAACCGAACTGATTCAGATAGTGAGTTTGAATAGCTTGAGGAAGCGGTAATGGCCAGTAACTCGAACACTAAACCAAGACAGGACTTTGTGGTTGTCTCGCTATCTTCAAGATAGTCTTCCTTAGCTGTTTTATCAGCTTTGTTGGAGACCAACAAGGATGTGTCACTATCCTGAACCTTATCTGCATTACTTCCTTTCTCGTTGCTTAATAAGGCACTCTTCCCCAATATTCTGTCAGCATTCTAAAAGAAGAAACAAGCAGACACATAACAAGTTTAGCATGTACTAGTATATGAAACTCATTTCGCTGAACCAGTTCATTAGTAAGGTGGATAGGATTAAACTACCAAGTCTTCTATTGCTAAGTACTAATACATAATAAAAGCATCAAACAAACATATATCTATGTCCTATGGTCACTGCATTGTCTTGCCAAATCAAAATAGAGACACGGTTCAAATCATATCAGTTCAAGACAAAGCAGCAGTGAAAGAATACAAAGTGTGGGAAACTACACGGCACAACAAGATTTCAGATGGGTACCACGGGTCTACATGTACAACAACACTATTGGCTCTGTTGTGATGCTAGTAATGTGCATGATATGAAAGTCAACTGTATACAAAATTGAAATTGAAATCAACAGAGCTATTGATAAGAGCAAACCTGTTAAAGAAACATGCGTGAACATACCTGTTGTGCCATTGGAGTTTTGATTGGATCCTTCAATTTAAAAATAAGTTTGTATGAGTAAATACAGTAATACAAGAGCAAAGCAATCTCCTAAGCGAGCGCTTAAGCGCGCCTAGGCTCTAGGCGTTGGCAAAATGCATTGCGCATAACTACGCTTAATCTGTGCATAACTATGCATAAGCATGCGCTTTGGTCAGTAAAGCGCAAGGCGGTGGCAAAACGCACAATTAACACCTAGCGCTTTTTAGAGTTATGACAACAATGCAATCTTAAATTAGAACAATTGTTCTTCAGTTTAGGCACTTGTTCTACATGAACAGAGTATAGTAACTCACAAGAATATAATACTTAAAAATAGAAAATGAGCTCATAGACCTTACCAGATTCTTGGTTCGGGACCAGTATAGAACAAGGCGTTCCCAGTCATCGTCCAGTAAATGTGTCTCAGGAGAACGTAAGGGAATTTGATGAGTTTCTTTGCTGGTGAAGTACGTTTTCTTCAGGTAATTCCGATACCGCCACCAAGCATTCTTGAAGATAGCAGAGGTATTAGCACAAGTTACCTCATCCTGAGTTTCCAAATCAGTCCTTCTCTATAGAGAAAAATGGGAAAATTTGTTGTATTATAACCATCATGGAGGTAGGATGTATGGGATGAAGCAAAGTAATTGTCATGAATTACATTACTTACACATAACTCCTGGACAAACACCTACAACTAGCATTTTCCTGTATCTTCAGTATAATATTTCCAAGATGGGAAGATACGCACATACGATTTAACAACATCAAATTTGATAGATGCTAAACTACGACTAGCTGGTTGTGCTTCCTCCACATGAATAGGCGTACTAATTGGTGGAGTTGGGGTTCACCGTGATAGTACTGGCCCTTTGGGCACTGGAGTTGCCTTACAAACTGCTCTTGTTTGGGAGCTCTGTGGTGGAGATGGTGCTCTGTCAACAGGAACTGGGTTACTATCGGCTGGGGTTGGGGTTAGATTGGGTGAAGCTGGTTCTCTGTCCATCGCAGTAGCGGTACAATCTGTAAGAGTTTGGGTTATGTGTGGTAAGGCTGGTTCTTGTGCATGTACAACCGGGGTACTATCTCCACCAAGAGGTAGCACTGTTTTATTTGAAGACCGTGTTTTTAGTCCGCTAGATACTGGCATCACCCGCTCCAATTCAAATGGCTGATAAACAGGAAACATAGTTGAATGTACAGACATTGTATGAGAGGCAGAAGCAATAGATAGTGTGGAAAAAAGAGGGCATGAAATAGTTGACATGTATATTGTTTAACTAAAACGGATAGCATGGCATATTTCACATATATGATGTCTATCTAAACTGGATAGCATAGCATAACATAATTCAAAGATATGATGAATAACTAAACAAGATCGCATGACATAATTCACCTACATGTTATCTAGGTAATCAGGATCGCATCATTTAATTCACATATGTGATTTATATGCTAAACAAAGGGCATTCGATATGATGTCTGAACTAAGAACATGGTGTTGAATATTGTGTATATGATGTCTAAACTATGCAATGCAAGACACCGTATGCATGATATGAGCAGTATAACCGTGCAAAGTTAGAGCATACACCTCGGTGGGGGAATATGACTGGTCATCTGTCTCTGAATCCATCTCTGAGGAGCTATCAGGACCCAACAAGAGATCTACTTCGACAGGTAGCACTGTCTGCTCTGAAGGCCTTGTTTTCACTCCAGATTTTTCCATCTCCCACCCAAATGGCTGATTCACAGGAAGAGTAGTTTAATGTACAAACATTGTCGACAAATGGAAATGTAGTGAAGAGAAGGATGGGCAAGATATCATTCAAATATATGATGCATGGTTAAACAGGATGGCATTGCATATTTCACATATATTATGGCTGGCTAAAAGACATGAGACTGCATAATTCCCGTATATGATATAGAAACTAAACAGGTGGCATTACAGAACATGTCTAAACTAAGCAGATGACATATATGATTTCAAAAGTAGGCACTTCAAGGCAACATATGCATGATATGACTAACATCGTCATGCCAAGGTAGAGCAAACACCTTGGGGGGTAAATAGGACTGGTCAGCGGCGTCTGAACCCGCCTCAGAACAGATAGCTTCCTCTGGATTATAATCTGGAGAAGGGTGGGGAGGGTTTTCCATTGAACCCACCATGGAGCAATGTCTGCATGACATTGTATTGCCGCGCAAAACTTTTCTCTTTTTCTCTACATGTTCAGCACGACTGTGTACAATATCTGACATGCATAAAAAAAATATGGTGAGATTATGTAAGGAGAGCATGCAGAAATTTAGAGTGATGGTAACAACAAGTGGATGGATCCAAAAATAATGATAGCAGGCTGATGATTGCTTTAATTTAATAAAAAGACAGATGATGATTGCTTTACTATTTGTTTCCCACCCAAGATGAACAACATAGGCATACCCTAGGTGAACCAGATATTAGACAGACATACTATTCATTGTTGCCTCGATATGTGCCCCACAACTAATTTAGAACTCAAGTTTGAACATTAATTTGGACCTGACTTGGGAGTCCAAGAGGTGAACAGGACGATAAAGTAGCAGGTAATTTTAAGCAATGCATAACATAAGCAGAAACAAAGGAGTGCGCCCTCTCTTGTGGACCCGTGTACTCCTCAGGTTCATCTGCTGAGTCGATGATGGTGATGTCGTTGCGCTGGGTGCCGGTGGCAGGGAAGGAGATCTAAGGCGGCGAAAGACGGTCAGGAGTCGTGATGTCTGGTTTGGTTGATGCTTCTGTCGATGGAGCAGCTCAGGTGAGGTGGACGACGTCGTGGCAGGAGCAGGACAAACCACACAAAGTTCCCTTTGACACCTACCTATAACTGAAGTAATTCTGTAAGGGCTCATTTGGCTTGCATGATTCTAAAAACGCAGGGATAGGAAAAACACCAAAATAGGATAGGAATGCACATGGTAAACAGAGCATTTGTAAACACAGGATTTCTGTCAACTTGGGTGTTTGGTTTGCAGGAATTGGAAGAGCAGAGGAATGCAAAGAAACATGGCCAAAATAAAGTGAAACCATATGAAAGCGTGTACAGTTAGAATGTTATTCTGCCACTAATGCACTTGGTCTTGTTTTCATGCATAGGATTTTGAAAAGTAGGTCCAGGTGGATGTTTTGCTTCATTCCTTTCAACAAAATGCATGAATAATTGAATAGTAGAGTGCCATTGGAAAATTCCCTATTGCTATGTTTTTCCGTTGAACCAAAATAGCCCTAATGGATCAACATGAATGTATAGTAATAAGTGATGCAACAAGTGTACAACCTCTTTGCCGTAGCCGTGTAGACCTCAGCATCATTGGGTTGGTCGCTGAAGCAGTTGAGGCAAAGGTGGCTATCGGAGGTGTGGAGGAAGATCTGAGGAATCTGTAGATAGCATCCAGGGCACTGCTCTATTGTGATGGATCGTTTTGTCACTGGAGCAGCTCCGGTGAGCCGTAAGACATCAAGGTTGAAGTAGCACAAGACAGACATCATCAATCTCAAGTGGGATTCTAATAGCATCTCCAATAGATGATGTAAAATAGATGTAAAATTTACATCACCAAAAACCACCTGACTACAACAGATGAGGTAAAAATTGTTGACTCTGAACTTAACTGTTGAAACTGAAATTTACTGCGGAATCTGAATGCTACTATCAAAACTGAATGCAATGGTAGCAGAGAGGCACTTGACATGTAGTTTAGGGAGGGCCTGCAGTTCATCTTCAACCTTCACCCCCATGAGCCGCCAGCCACCACCGGCCGAACCGCCGTCCCCAGAACTGCCACGCCGCCCCGAAACAACTCCCCACCGCTGCCCCGGCCAGCCCTCAGGCCCCCTGCCCCCTACCCTGAACCCTAAGATAGATAGTGGGGTACCTCTCTGGTGAGCCCCCATCCCCGCTGCGGGTGGTTCTTCCTTAACTCTGGCAAGCCCCCCCAACCCCTGAAAATCGAATGACCCAAAACTCAATTCAGTCGACTGAAGTGTGGCTCAATCGGAGAAGAGCAGCAGCACGACCGAGGGGGAGAGCAGCAGCAGCAGCAGCTGGGCGAGCAAGCGATCGAGCGAGAGCCAGAGCAGCAGCAGCGCAAGCGAGCGAGCGAGAGCCAGAGCAGCAGCAGTAGATCCGGCTGGTATGGACGCCGCCGCCGAAGGGGCCTCGCACTAGGGGAGAGCCGCCGTGGAGATGTCGCCCGCGGCGCCGGCTTCAAGGTAGCCGCTCCATGGGGGTGCGGGATGGAGCACCGTCGGTGCCGGGAGGTCGAGTTAAGGAGAAGGTGCAATGCGATGAGTGTACAACCTATTTGGTGGCGCCGAGTAGGCCTCAGCTTCGTCCGAGGAGTCGGTGAGGATGTTGCGGTTCCGGTGGAGCAGGTTCAGGCGGCACTTTGGGGATGGAGCAGCCGCGATAGACGAGGCGATCGTCGGAGCAGCTCCTTGGAGGTGGAGGACGGGGCGGCTGAACCAGTGGGACGACGAGATGGACGACGGATTCTCATCCGGGGAGGTGGACGAGGGACATCGAGCTGTTGCGGTGGATGATGTCGTCGGGGAAGAGGCTCCAGCTGGGCAGCGGTGAGGTGGCGAATGGAGGAGGGTGGGGTTTCGCGGCTAGAGCGGAGAGTTTGTGGCGGCCTGGGATTTCGAATGGCGAAAATGGGGCGATGAGAGGGGGTGAAGCATGACTTAGGGACGTGCTTGTCCCAAATGTAGGGTATGTTACAAAAGTACCCCCCGCCGATTTGAACTACCGGCCCTTTCGGCTCAGGGTTAGAAGGGGGATTTCACGTGTCGGGATTTGGCAGGTGGAGGGAGTTTTTGCGTGCGTTGTAATTTCTGGATAGCAAGGCGCGGGTTGTGAAGGCACCAGTTTTGGGAGCACGATATCTGAATTTTCGGGATATAACAAGCCGCGTGTTGAATTTTAGGGACAAGCCTAACATGTAGTAATATTTTACTTGTACGTACAAAATCAATTCGCACTTCCCTCAACCAAACGAAAAAAAATAAACTATTCACACCACACAACAAGAGAGTCTTGCCCCATTTTACTATACAAATGATATTCAAAGCTACTCCCTCCTTCCATCTATATAGGGCCTAATGCGTTTTTTGATGCTAACTTTGACCAAATATTAGAGCAATAATATATGACATGCAACTTACACAAAGCACACCGTTAAATTCGTCTGTGAAAGGTTCTTTCAATGATATAATTTTCACATTGTGCATGTCATGTACTATTAATCTTGTCAATAGTCAAAGGCGGTCTTAAAAATCTCATTGCACCCTATATAGATGGAAGGAGGGAGTATGAATCCATGTTATGTCCAATTAAAGTTTTTTGCTTGTTGTATAATGCATGTAAGGACCTACTCATACCAACATTTTAGTGCATTCCAAATGTCTATACTACCGTTGCAATTCAAACCAAATTTGAATTCGTTTCTCTTTTTCAATAAGAATCTACAATCATGATTGTTGCCAACTTCAACCATCATTCGTGTATTACCTTAATAACACACCACATGATTACTATAGAGATAGATATGAACTATGTGTACTACATGAACTCGAATTCTATTTTTTGAATACACTTAATGTTGATTCCAAATAATAGTACATTTGATGTACTAACTATATATTCATAATCTAAACCATGTTCCATACGTACACCGTGTTTATCACACAAAGTATAGTGCCCCGCCCACTACATTATGACAAGTATTTAGACGTGCGTTGCAAAAGACACACATTAGCCCAAATTATAATCAATGTTCTACATTATGATATATTCTTCAAGTATTTGTATCCACTTTTTTATAATGAATTATGATCTTTGTTCGTCTTTTACACCTTCATGATCCTCTTCTATTTGTAGCTAGCTAGCGCTAACTTTCTATCGTGCATGCACACGCTCGCCCCCCTCTCACCCACCCTTAGCGTCCCCTCCATCGCGCACGTTCATTATTTCTCTTTAGGTCATCCACCCGCGGTGTGTGTAGGCCCCCAGCTCCTTCTTTCCGGCACACACCGGTCAATATACCTCTCTAGCCAAGTGTGCCTACAACAAACACATATATACTTGCCCTATTCTCTTCTCACCGTCCATGCCCCCCTATGTCCAATACGGTTCCACGCAGGTGCACACTCCCGCCCCTCTTTTCATTGATCACATACACACACACTCCTCCCCCCTCGACATGGTAGGCCTCTCGCACCACCTCCTAGCCACACCCTCTCCTCATGTCTGTCTCTTCGGACCTTATTTTCTTCTAACACATGCAGGCGTGTATATGAACTGATCTCCCTACATATAGCCAGGTCAACTATAATTTGTTTTCACCAAGCACCGGTACACTTACCTCGCTAGTTATGTCTCTCCCTTTCTCGGACACACGACGGTTGATCTTCCTATGTAGTTACGTATGCTTAACACAACCATATCTTCTCCCCTCATTATCCTTGAATACCTCCTGACCCGTCTCTCACACGCACGTGCATAGACAGACAGACATCCCCCGCCCTCTCTTATTGATATTGCACTCATACCCTCCGTTTGTCTAGCAGGCCTCTCCCACCATTTGTGAGACGCCACTCCACCACCAAACCTCCGACGCTCTACCTTTGTCTTTTTCCCAACCTTATTCCTCTGCTACACATATCCATGGATGTGATCGATCTCCCTCAATACATAGCTAGGTCTCTCTCCTTCCCCACACATATACTAGTCGATCGGTCTTTGCCCCCTCCCCCCACACACACACACACACCGATAGTCGAACGTTGTAGGTAGGTATCCATGCCACGGAGAAAAACTGCACCTCTGCCCTCTCAAATTCTAGTAGGCCAGCCGCCCTATATCTTTGACGTGGGCAAACACAAATTCGATGGCACTCTTTATCAATCGCGTAGCCACACACTTCATCCATGTTTTCAATTTTATCGATAACTCACGTCCATGAATCTGTTCCACACGCATTCCATATGTTACGTATTTCTGTTTGAGATGTCATCAACACATTGCCTATGTTTTGCACAAACCATCTTTCTCACACCCGCCCACGTACGTACATGTACCTAAAGAAGAAGCGCACGCAGGACGCACATACTCACGTCTCGTTCCCGGCCACACCCGCGCGGGTACACGGTGGAGTTCGTTTCTGTATGAAAAGGCAGCCCATGTGATAAATTGACGCGTGTAGCAGTTGTTTACTCGAAGGAGGGTCGGATACAACGCATAGACGGAACAAAGTTCGACTTGACGCGTTAGCATTAAATAAAGTTATATTTTCCTCAATGGCACGTACAGAATATAAAACGATTGCCGTGGGGAAAATGGAAAAATGGGTTTGTCTCTCGTCACACCATCTCACACAAGGCGGCCGTGGCCTCTCTCTCTCTCAGTGTTGGTTAGTGATCCGGCCGCATCCCGTCCGCCGGCGGAAAGGGAGGATGTGCATCCTCTCTCCATTCGACGGCGTTGAGGCAGCACGTCCCAATCTGCGGTACCTGCCGTTCTCTCTGACCAAGCTCCGGCGCGGTAGGGCCTTCGCCACTTGCTCGTTGCTGCTGTATGGGCAGATCCCGGCCGCCAGTGCCCTCCTAATAACATCCCGACGACCCTCAGGTACAGCTTCCTATGGCCTTGCTCCACTGCCCATCTTCCCATATTGCTGCATGTGGATCTTCTTTAGTTGTTTGCTTAAATCGTATCTCGCCCATCGTACTTTCCATCTTGCAATCTCATCCTCAAATCATTTTTGATAAACCACCATGTGCTATCTTTCCCTTATTACATGGAACATGCTTCTTTTTTCGGCGTATGTGTATTCAACTCGTGTTATTGGGTAGTAATTGTTTCCTTTCGCCCTCCTTTTGCAAATAGGGCTATCCATTTTCACCTCGTTGCTATTGCGACCTTTTGGTGAACTGCACAAATCACTTTTTTCTAAAGAGTGTTTTGTGCAGTTCTGCTAAAATGTCACACGGGCAACGTTTTTACATTTCTGTGGGACTGCAGAAAGGGAGATTGGTTTTGCTATCCTCCTCATCCAACTCGGTGCCTAATCTTCTCCAACTAGAAGTTACTCCTAAAGAGAGATCGTAGAGGAGATCGGCTTCTATTTATGTGTGTTATGTTTCATCATCTAGTTCCACTATTATTGTAATCACACTGACTGGATATCTTTGCAAACAGGGATGGTCCGCTCGATTTTAGTGGAGCTGCACAAAATGATCGAATTGTGGTGTCCTTCATACACCTCTTTTTTGGCTACAGAGCTGGGTGAAACTAGCTGCCAAGCAATGAACACTGTGCCAAGGAAATGGATCCATGCCTACGAACAGCATCGATCAATTATATTTTTTTCTTTATTTGTACACCTTCTCACAACTTTGTCTTCAGTTGTGATGTAAATATTGGCGCTGATCTATGAACCATTGAGATGCATTAGCCATGGTAGCCATGGTAGTTTCATTTGTATTTGATGGAATGTTGTAACGAGATAATCTCGAGGCAAGACACATGAATCCTAAGTTGAAACCATTTTTTCCTGTGGGAACCAAAGTTGAAACCTTCATAGCATCACAGTACAATTTCATTAAAATTATGCGTACATATAAACAAATCCTGAAGGATTGATAACAATGCCAGAAACAATTCAACTTCGTTTCGCCGACATGTTGGACATCCTTCATCCCGCTCCACCTGCCATGCAGCAATATTGAGTGCACAACACAACTTCAGGGAAAGATTCACCCCGGTCGTTGGGCCGCAGTAGTAATGACTAGTGAGCAGTCAAATCACAGAGCCCCACCTTCGCCATAGTAAGTTGCTCGGACGAAGCAACCATCATTTCTCTGTTCCTTGAATCCGCTGGTACTCCCATATTCCCACAGTAATAAGTTGCTTGGGCGAATCAACCATCACTATATCCGCTCACGTGTGATGACCACAGGAGTTATCCATTCAGATTGTATGTTAAAAAAAGGTCGATGACTAATGTGGCAAACTTTCAAAAAGAAACTAATGCGGCACCTCGGGCCAACGCGGCCAGATCGCATTTTGCACGAGAAATTACACAGCATGTTTCGTTGACATGTGGTCCCGTTCCAACATATCAGTGAGACGACGGCGAGTCCTTTAATACTAGTATTTTCGGACGGACGTGTAGGCCGGGGCGCCTCTTAGTGTACCATGGCAAACTGGCAACCGTCCACCGACTCTTTGCCTTTCCCTCTTGATTTGGAACTGTTGTCGCACGCTCTTCCTCTCCCTCCTCCATTTTCCTTCACCCTTCCTTTTGCCATTGTTCGATCGTCTTCTCCATGGAGGGAACAGGCCGAAAACGACCCCGTTATTCTTGCCCCGGTCTGAAAGATGACGTGGTGGAGGAACTCATTGATTGGTGCGACGTCATCACCTCGGCTAGCATGGTAGGTTCGTTCAAGACCATTCTCGACTCAACTAATAACATCATTACAAAGAACCCAAGGGTCAAGGAGCGGTTTGATCTCCCATATCTTCTTCCCATGACCCTGCTCGCTGGCGCGTGGATGACGGAAGCCTCGCCTTGTGCAAGTTGATGCCACTTGATAATGATACATGTGATGTTAAGAGGCCATCACTTAAGGGTAAGGCATGGTTAGGCCCAAATGGAGATTGGGTTGTTTATATTGGGTACAACTGCGAGTTGGAACTTGTGAATGTGTACACTTGTCACCGGGTTCCACTTCAAAAAATCTCAGCAGACTGCCCAGAGGTTGAGCACACTGGTATTGTACGCACGTTCAAATACGATCATGGTGACTGTCTTCTACGGAATATAGCAATTTGTCAAGTTCCCAACCGCTCTTGGAATTACAAGAACTATGAAGTTGTTGCTATCTTCGACAAGCTTGTTGCTGTCCTTTGTGGTTCCACTCGATGGATATTGCTCAAAAATCAGATTCTATACACGGATGTGTACTGTGATGCAATTCAATACGAGGGTCTTGTGTTTGCTTCCACCGCTCATGGCACTATTTTTGCATGGGATCCTCGTAGTTTCGGTACGTTTGTCTTCCACCGTAATTATAATTGTTTCATCCACATGCATGCGGGTTAGCAAGTTTCCCTTTACTAATTAACCTTCTTCTTGTGTTTCCAAGGTCCTATGAACATTCCACCACCTATACTTGAAAAAATTTATAACCAAGGGGGAGATGACGATGGTGATGATCACGAGCATGAGGACGAGCAGAACTTATATACTCAGTGGTGCCTGGCAACTAATTCCGATGAATCACCTCTTCTTGTCTGTATACAGCGCACTCAGTTTGTTACTACTGAGGGAGCACGTGTTATCTCCCATGGCCGCACTCTCCGGACCTATTCCAACACCCGTTGCATGGTATTCGGGATGGATACTAGTGTGCTAGCGCCAACACCTTCTCCCTGGTACAGAATTGATAGTCCTGGAGAAAACTCGCTCTTCCTTGGACAAAACTATCTGATGATAGTGAAAGGCGATCCAACTGATGTTGACACAATGTTACTAGTACCATTTATGAGAAGCAACTATGTCTATACCTCAGACATTTTGGTGGTTCCCTACCCTGGTACTGATATAGTAGGCCGCTTCAGCCTGGATGATCAGTCCTGCCTTGGTCCCGAGATCGACAATAGATGGCCCATCCTAGAGAATCACTTGTGGTTCAAAGCAAACGTTTCCAACGCAGAGGATTGGTTGAGTTGAAGTTCATTTCATTGCTTGTGATTTGTTGTGTGATGAAAACTTTAGTATTTATAATGTATCCTCGTTGTCGATGTGGGTTGATGACCTGTTGTATGTAATAAAATGATATGCCTGTGATAAACTTACTAAATTTATGAATGGCTTTCGAGTCGCTTCTCTAAGTGAGTGGTACGACGAGGCAAAAAAATATTTTCCGAATACATAATTGTACGTTTATTGCAACAGGTTATCGGATGAGGCCAATCAACAATAGTAGTACACTATTTGTACTAACTTCACATGCTTCGCGCGTCGGGCGGGTGTTCTTACTGTAGCCATATGTTAATGTGTTCGCTGTACGTAACCAGCACCTAGAATCCTTGATACTACTAGTAGGAGTACTATATAAGTAGTAGGAGTAGTAGGGTGGCATGGGCCAGAACAAGCATTCACGTCTAGGAGTACGACACACGCCACCAGCACGACATCCATCTGACACCTTGTTTCTCGGAGTCCGTGCTAGAGCAATCTCTTCAACCTCGTCGTTTCTCTAACTTCAGCCATCACACGGCGGGCGAGGTGGGGGTTTGCTGATAGTCGGTTTCCTCAACTATAGTCCCACTTGTAAGGCCAACTCCAACGGACGGCCCCAAACGGACCTCCATTTTGCACGAACTCCAACGATAATTTTGACTACAAAAGCAAGACCAAAGAAAACAAGAACCGCAAGAATACATTTTAGAAGATATCCAACTTCCATAACTGCTCCTGTAAGTTGGATTAGTGCCTTCTCGATGCATTCATTGTTGATCTACGGAGGCTCGATCTTGTGTGCTTCTTTCTTCTTCGAGTGTAAAGAAGTAGACGTTGCTTCCACGCATCTAGTCTCATGTCTAGCCTCTATTCTAGTAGGAGTATCAACAAGTGCACTAGTCTCATCTCTAGCCTCTATGCTAGCTAAAAGTGCTAGAACATCTACTAAATTGCGCTCTATCAATATATCGATGTACTCTTATTCCCAATACCAAAACTTGCATCCATTCTACTCCCTCCGTTCCACAATACATGCCTTCTATTTGTCAAAATATAGATGTATCTAGACATGTTTTAGTATATAGGTACATCCATTTTTGGACAAATGGAAGTCAAGTATTTTGGAACGGAGGGAGTACACAATAAAAATTTTAAGTTAGCACAACTAGTCTAACCCGAGAGCACAACCGAAGATTTGGTCGGGTTCTTCCTCCTTTTGACGACACGTGGGACATCCAGCATCCATGTCGTGTTCATGCAAGAAAATAGAGTGGTAGTTGAAGCCACGTGATGTGCATCTTAGGTTAAACTGTAAATAGAATCTTACTACTCTTGAGTAACTCCAAAAGCGGCCACCGAAGATCTTTATTGGATTTGTTTTTCATCACCAGCATGTCGAGGTGAAAGATGTGCAGGTAGAGTGGGTCCTCTTGCATTTTCACTGACATGTGGGACCGCATGTGAGCAAACAGACGATGGGCTCCGCGCATCTGATGGCTGGCTGAGAAGAGAGATAGAGGAGGGCTGACCACGGACTCGAGGAAATTTGTTCTACGTAACTAGCACCTCGATATTTGCGTGTGGTTGTTTCTAGAATAAAAAAGGAGGTACCCCTACTTATGTTACTCCCACTACGCCTAGCCTAAGGTTAGTAGGTGACCTTGCGCTTGGCTCTTCGCCTCTTCCGGAAGTCGATGGTTCTATAGTATTACTTCTGGCAATCTGACACCAAATGAACTGCTGCACATCCACCGCTTGTAAGCAAAAGTTTCTCCTCGTGCTGTGAGCCACCGTGCACACGTTGGTGAGGGAGAAGGCGTAATCAAGCTTCTCGTCGTTCTGCGAGTTGACGGGACACATCAAAGTTATTTCGTACGTACTCTCTCCAAAAAAGGACTGACCATGTCATTGCTACCATCCCGTGCTCCGTCATTGAGTACGTGCACTATTCATGTGCCATCGAGAAAACATATTGTGTAGGTGCCATCGAAGTGCACTACTCACTTATGCACTGCTTATCTGATTATCTCCATTTTCCTGCATGACACGTGGACCTTGATGCTAGATGTCTCGCATGTTGGGAAAAGGATGAACAAAGCTCACGTAAAAGAAAAGAGTTGAAGAGGATAGATTCCCGACGACCGAGAAGGAGCAAGGAACCTCGCGGTGGAGCGTCTGCAAGGAACCTTGTGCGTTTTCCCCTGTTTTGCTGCCTGCCCACCTATAAACAAATAAAAGAACATGAACTCTTCACTAACCACTAGAAAAGGTACATCAGGATGCTAAATTGAAGATGTTTTATACTCCCTCCATTCCCAAATATAAGTCTTTTTAGATATTTCAATAAGGGACTACATACGAAACAAAATGAGTGAATCTACACTCTAAAATATGTCTAAATACATCTGTATGTTGTAGTCTACTTGAAATGGCTAGAAAGACTTATATTTAGGAACGGAGGGAGTAGTTTATATCGATAACCACGCAACAAGCCACGCATGTCCAAGGCGCATGCAGCCACGCATGTACACAAGCCAACGGACTAACTCCATCCGATCCAATTCATGCACATACGTGCACAACATGGAGCACACAACGCACATACACAACACATGCATGCACACACGCTCGGCCGCAGAATGCACGTGAATAACACATGCATGCGCACACACTCGGCTGCATGGAGGCGTGCGCCATCCGCGGCGACGTCCAGTTCGTCGTGCTACGGAGAATCTCACACGCAACGGCGCCTACACATCTCTTGCAGCACCTCTTTGTCGTTGTTGCTCAACGACTAGTCGGAGATGAAGACAACCACAGCCTCGGCCTTAGAGCTAGCACCAATGGAAAAACACGCACGCTGCACGCACACGAGCACGTACGGAGTGCCCACGACGTGGTGGTGGTGCGTCCCCAGTCGCCTCTACTCCTTTTGCGCATGTTATCTATCAAGGCGGCTGCATGCTAATGATGATGTGGGTGAGATCTTCTAGGACTCAGATGATGACGAGGAAAATTATGAGACACAAGGTGACGTACACCGTCAAGGTCCACGGTCAAGGGGGTGCTAGTAAGTGCTTAGATGTGCTTAGGTTGCCCGTAATGGTAGTATCATAGGTAGTATCGTGCATGCCAATTAAGCAATTTTGATGAGATGGCATAGAATTAAATGAAGAAAGAGATGCTTGTGTATCATATCAAGATACCGTATCATATTAAATGATGTGCTACTTTGTGTCATGCATGGCAATAAATTTAGTACTCTATGATACCAATATATGATACTTTGCATTACGAATGTAGTATCATACACTAGTATCATATGCATGATACTAGTATATGATACTTCCCATTACAACCAGCCTTAGATGAGGTGCTAAGTGCATTAATTGGCTTAGTAACTCAAGTCTTCAATGCATAGGTGCTTAGTTTATTGGTGCCACATCATATTTTATGCCTACGTGGTAGGCTTAGCAGCTATACATGGTGAAGCACTGGGAGAGGCCAAGGCTGGTCATAGTGGGGAGTAACGTATACTGTAACATATTACTATGTTACTCTAAACATCTCTATAAACCGGAAAGGAGGGAGTAGTAACATAGACTAGTGTCATATGCAAAGTATGGGAGCACATGATATTTCCCCGTTTGGACCGATCCCAAGTTGGCTTCTCACCTTCTTGGCCCAACAAAAACTCCTCCCCCTCCCGCGCGTGCTCCCACTTGGCGCCAGCTGAGCCCGCCGCTCCACATTGATGGCAAGTCAGGGCGACGCGACCTCTCACTGCTTCCGCTGTTGAAGCGGCGCGCTGACCGAGGGCACCGCCCACTGCACAACCGGCATTTCAGACTACACAGTGGAGAGTAACTTTAGAACAAGTACTACAATTAAATGACATAAGTAGGCTATAAGGATTTAAATATAGTATTTGTGCTTAGTTGAAGGAGAGAGAAGAGGAGAGAGAAGAGAAGCGGATTGTAAACGTGTAGCCGGTTGTACTCCAACATACTTTGTGAGACAAAAGGTGGGGCCATTATTAATGATATAGTATTTATACTAAAGGGACTAACGGACGCCTTAATTACTTCGGGTTTTTTAGACAAACCATGGTGGGGCTATTGTTGAGTTGGACGTGGGGTTTGGGGGCCAAAGGCCTACTATTATACTCGCACGACCGACCTGACATGCTCTACCCTAGACGCCGATGTATCATATGGTTTCACACCGTTCCAGATCTTAGCGCCGCCACGCAATTCTTCTCCATCCCTCCTTCCGGCGTGCACCGCGAGAAGGGACAACAGTCCTCCGAACCTCGCCTTTCGTGATCCTGTACGGGGGAGGGGCGATCAGGTTTTTCGGGAGCACACTCCTGTGACTGCTGCCAGCGACGACTTCCTCAACGACCACCTTCTTCCCCAACCTCGTTAACCTCTTCATCAACGACATGAGTGACAACATCAACCACATCGGTTCTACTCCCGTTGTACAGTATGTGATTCTGTCCTCCTGGTTTAGTCCGCATCATTAATTTGATGTTTGCAATTGTTGTCATGATCTATTTACTGCTGATTCGGATTAAATCTCATAGTAAATTGCTCATATATTCAACAATCCAATCCAAAAACCTTGTTATAGGCAATTTACTCCAAGTGGTTTTGCTGCGCTTTTGAAGCCGCCTACTTTTAAGGGGGTGCAATATAAAAGGTGGCGCACAAGAGCAGTATATTAGTTTCAGATCATGGACTGCTTGACGCCACTAAGGGTAAGCCTAAGGGCGATCTTAATCCTACACAGCAGGAAGCTTTTCAGAACATGGATACCCTCTTCAAAGCCTCCCTGCTGAGTGTTCTTGATGATTCCATTGTGGATTCATATATGTCGTTTGACAGCGGCGAAAACATGTGGGCTGCGCTCGAGGCCACATTTGGGCCCTCGGGCGCTGGCAACGAGTTGTACGTCATGGAG
Organism: Triticum aestivum; assembly: GCF_018294505.1. NCBI lineage: Eukaryota > Viridiplantae > Streptophyta > Magnoliopsida > Poales > Poaceae > Triticum > Triticum aestivum. Next base: position 440,995,430 of record NC_057813.1, on the reverse strand, counting down.
CAATTCTGTGACTACAAGATGGCTGATGAGCGCTCAGTTGTTCAGTAGACTCATGAGATACAGTCACTCTCTAAGGAACTTGAGTACTTTAAGTGTGTGTTACCGGACAAATTTTTGCTGGGACCATCATTGCCAAGCTTCCACCTTCGTGGAATGATTTTACTACTTCTCTGAAAAACAAGAGACATGAGTTTTCTGTTTTGGATCTCATTAGCACTCTTGATTTTGAGGAGAAGGCAAGAGCAAAAGACACATGTGCTCGGGTCGCTGAGGGAGCTTCTAGTGCCCACATGGTACACGAAAAGAACTTCCAGCCCAACCAGCCCCAAAACAACAAGAACAAATCTCAGGGGAAAGGCAAGTTTGATGCAAAGAAGAAGTTGTCACATTCTACCAACTTCAAGAAGAATTCTCATAACGGGAAGGGATACAAACCTCAATTTTGGTAGCACCGCACAAAATTTATATGGCTGCATCTACCTGCTATCAGCTAACCTCATGGTGCTCCAGGTATTCCTACATTCGTAACTAGGTACAATGACCACTCCTAGATGAAATTAGCTTATTCGTACGTTGACTTGCTGAATGCAGTGCGGAACGATCCTGTCATGTGTGGAGGAGCAAACAAGCAGTGCAACCGATTTTATTTATTTCCACACCTTCTCATAGCTTTGTATTGGTTATAGTATGGTGAATCATTGAGATCCATAGACATGCTGAACTTTTGTTCTTCTGAATGTTGGTATGCATACCGTATCTTCTGAAGCTTAGTTTAATGTGAGTGTCTGCATCCAGTACCACATCCTCTAATTTGGTGGATGCACACAAAGAAAATAAATCTCCTTAATTTACTCCATAACCACCCTATTAAATAGGCCTAGTAACAAACCAGGCGCATGTAGTGGCCGGCTGGCACATGCATCCTGCATGCATGGCCAGTCAGCCAAGTCCATGCGCCAGCTCCAATGCAGCAACACAAAAGAAGAGAGCGGTTCTTGGGAAAAAGTGAGTAGTTAGTGCAGCGGGCCTTATAAACACGAATAGCTCGCTCTCCC
>NC_057813.1:440948513-440993946 GCF_018294505.1 Triticum aestivum | reverse complement strand
TGAGGAACCGGTAGAATCTCCGATGGACCGCATCAGCGATCTCCCAGACATCATCCTTGAGGAGATCATCTCACTTCTCCCCACCAAGGATTGGTGCCGCACACAAGTCCTCTCAACTCGGTGGTGCCCTCTATGGCACACCGCGCCCCTCAATCTCGACTGTCGTCAGATATCTGTCCTTCCTGAATTTGATCTCCTCAGATCCATCGTATCTTCTCACCAGTAGGGCCCCGTTCAATGCCGCTGCATCTCGACATGCTACCTGCTATCCATACCCGGCAAGGCGGACTCTTGGCTGACATCCCCTGAATTCGAAAAACTCCAGCAGTTTGAGTTGTACCATTACCACAAAAGTTTCATACCACGAACACACCAAGAATTCGTGCCCACACCACCATTGTGCATCTCGTGGTTTTCCTCCTCTCTCCACACTGCCATCTTCGCCCGGTGCCATCTACCAGACGATCTGGTACAAATGCTTCGACTCCCACTACTAAAAAAACTTTCGCTTGTGGTGATTTATCTGTCGGAGGCCTCACTGCACAGCATCATCCACTCCAGTTGCCCTGCCCTGGAGCGCTTGCTGATTGTTTTTGGAATAGAAATCGGTATCAGTTGTCTCCAAATAAAGTCGCCTCACCTTAAAAGTATAGGAATTTGTTTTAAAGGACAACAGCTCATCATCGAAGATGCCCCTTCACTTGAAAGGTTGCTCCTTCATTATTGTTATACACCTTCACAAATAACTGTCGTCTCTACACCCAAACTGGAGACCTTGGGTGTAATACGTGACCCGTTTAATGATCACAACAAGTTGGTATTTGGCTCCTCACTTTTTCAGGTACCGTATATTATCATCTACACATTTGTAATCATATGCTGCATTTTTCATTTGTGCCCGTAAGTTTTATATCATCTTGGAGTACACTTTGGGTACTAATATTATGTTATATGCTCAATGAAGAGTTCGTCCATTGATAGCCTATCAATGTTGTTGGATTCTGTCAAGATCATATATATCAGAATGTATAGTTTTGATCTGGACATAATTATTGGCTTGTTGTGATGCTTTTGATCTCTGGAGAATTTATACATAGAGGTGATGATTTCATGCACATTGAAAGCCCATATATATTGTACTAGAATTAACTGTTCAGCTGTCGTTCTTTCGACATACTCTTTTATCAGACCTTAACTGTTTTCATCTTCATGTCTACTTAGGTAGAACCACATGGAGAAAAACGTATAACAAATCGGTGGCGTAATAAGAACAAGGATTTTCTCAGTTCCCATGACATTCGTTTGAGGACAATAACGATGGAACGATATGCATCCAACCAGGCAAACAGAAGCTTTGTCACATTCTTCCTGTTGAATGCGAGGTTACTATTGTCCATGAGGCTTAAATTTTACCGCAAGAGATTTCTGACGGACGGACATGTTGAATAGCAAAAAAAGAAGTTTCAGGTGGACAAATGGGCTTCTAAACGTGCTCGGCTTCTATTTACAACAAGTTGTAGTCATCCTGAAATAAATGTTTTTGCACAGGATGTTGATTTTATGGATCATACCGATCCATTTATTTGTGACTGCAAAAAAGAGTGGTTGGGTTAGATGTTACTGTCATGTTCAATCTGGGTTTTGTCTAAAAATTTGATGAACAATTAATCCTTGGGCTTTTTGTACCATTTATATGCTCGAGTTGCATGTTGTTGCCTTCGTACTCCCCTCCACCTGCCACTACACTGCCGCACCTTCCACGGCTGCTATTCATTCCCGTCCGAGGCCTCGCCGTTGTTCTCCGCCTTGGTTCGCTCGCTGTGCCTGCCACCGTCTGGCATTGTCAAGATGGTCAACAACCAAGAGGAATCAGGAGATGATTGTACGTGGAGAGGCTGACAGTAGGGACCCACCAGGGTCATTGCATTTCGCAAGCAGGTGCCTCGTTATTATAAGCCAAAAAATACTTCCTCCTAATTTTTTGACAACTAGGTCCCATAGCATTGTCAATGTAGTCAATAAATGAGAAAATTACACAACGAATGGATAACACCAGGGACCCAGCAGCTTGCCCGGTTGTTTTTTAGTTTCAGAGACGGAGCTCAACTGCGCGTTGTGTGGGGGCTGTGGCCCGTCTAGCCCACGCTTAAGCTTTTATTAAGCACATGACGAGCCTAGTTGATATATTTTTTCTTTCTGAAATTGGCTAGCCCAGTTCTTTTTTTTCGAGAATACCAAAACCGAGGCCTACTTGCTTTTCTCAGCCCTACTAGGCTGCAAATCTTTCAAGACGAGGAAGGATATAAGTTGTAAGAAATGGGCTTCCCCAGAAAATGGGCTATAAGTTGTAAGAAATGGTCTATAAATTTTTAAACCAAAGCCAACCGACAATTGCATTAAAATATCATTTTTTCAGGATTTCTCTACTCTCTACTCTTATAAAAACCAAAGCCAACTGGCAATTACATTAAAATATCATCTTTTCTCCCACAAGATAAACTACTCATACGAATGCATCTTCATGTTCCATGCAACGAACGGGCATCTTGCCAGTTAAGATTCTAAATTTCACTCAATGGCCGTCGTGCTTCTTCAATCTCTGATCTTCCTGCTCCAGCCGCCCAAACCAAGCCCGGCGGGACTGCCTGCTCCCTCCTACCATGGCTGGCTGTGCTGCCGCCAGGCCATCCCTCGAACCACCCACACATCCTATTATTTTCCGGCGACGTCAGCCTCACCCTGCAGCCGACCAGTCAGCGCTCGTACTCCCCTCGGCGTGGGCATCCGCTGCAGTGGCTTCGCTAGCTCCGTGTGGTTCTCTTCCTGGGCCTCGCCCTCGTACACCGAGTTTGTGCTCTCGGTGCGGCGAGGTCAACATGGTCAACAAACAACAGCCATTGAAAGAGGCTGACAGTAGGGGCCCACACAAGGAAATGCCTCCTTATTACGCGCAAAATAATGATTCCTCCACCTAATTGCTGGGACCCACCGGAAGGGCCTCTGTATTTCGCGAAAAAAATGTTCCCCCGCTGTCAGCTCAGACCCATCGGAAATGCCTCCTTATTACGCACAAAAAAATGAATACTCCCCCTGCTAGCTAGGACTCACCTTGGTGGGAGGCTGACTTGTGGGCCTACTAAGTTGACAAGGATGGTGGGCTTTGACAACTTAGTCAATATGAACGATTCTAGCTCTAGTGACCGTACGATGTCCATCCAACGACCATAGTGCTTCTTCAACCTCTGGTCTTCGTTCTCCAACCGCCCAATGCAGCGCCGGTCGTGCCGCATGCTCCTGCCTCCCGTGGCCGGCTGTGATGCCGCGGAGGCCTCACCACCCACTACTACTCCCACCGCTGGCTAGGCCATCCCTCTACTCACCCACACCCCCTGTTATTCTGCGGCGACGGCAGCCTCACACCGCAGCCAAACCAGTGAACCCTCGTACTCCTCTTCGCATGGGCATCCATTTCTACGTCTTCCCCGGCTCTGCGTCGTCCCCTTCCTAGGCCTCGCCATCGTCCACTACCGTGGTGCTCTCGGCGCGGCGTGGTCAATGTGGTCAACGACCGACTTCCATCGGAAGAGTACTGTACGTGGAGAGGCTCACAGCTGGGTCCACGGCAGCCGCAAGGAAGTGCCTCCTTATTACGCGCAAAATAATTATTCCTCCACCTGACAGCGGGTACCCACCGGACGGGCCACCGTATTTCGCAAAAAAATGATGCGCCCCCTGACTGCTGGGACCCACCAGCTACATCTTCGCACGCGAGGAAGTGCGTCCGGAAAAAAACGATTCGCCCCCCTGACTGCTGGGACCCACCATCTACATCTTCGCACGCAAGGAAGTGTGTGATAGTCGGGACCCACCTGGTCGAAGCGTACGTAGCGTTGTTGTTCTGGTCGCGAATGTGTATGTACATACTAGTCGATGTAGAGGCGTGCACATGTCGTAGTAGAGGCACGGACGTAGCATGTACACGTACGTACAACGGTCAGGGTGCAAGAAAGTAAATACGGACACGCACGTACATACGGGCGGGGTCTCAAACGCCTACTCACGCATACATACGGCCAGGGCTCGTGTACATGGCTGAGTCGGAACGGAGAAACTGTGTCGGCGTCATGTTCATGTTGAGGCAACGGAATGCGTCGTGTTCATCGGGAGGCAACGGAATGCGTCGTGTTCATCGGGAGGCAACAGAATGCGTCGTGTTCATCGGGAGGCAGCAGAACGCGTGGGAGCCAACCGGCTTGGACAGAATAGGTGATGGAAACGAGGCCTGGCGTACCGCAGAACGGAGGAAACGGCCTTGTGTTCGACCGGCCACGTTCGAAACGGGATCTTGTTCATCGGGAGGGGTCTGGCGTACCGCAAAACGGAGGAAACGGACTTGTGTTACGGTCGAAACGGGGTCCTTTTGATCGGGAGGGGTGTGGCGTATCGCAAAAGGGATGAAACAGACTTGTGTTGGAGCGCTACGGTTGAAACGGGGTCCTGCTCATCGGGAGGGGTGTGGCGTACCGCAAAACGGGACTCCACGAGATATTGTTCATCTCCACCGTTGACCTCCTCCAGCCTCCATGGGATACTGTTCATCCACCGTCGACCTCCTCCAGCCTCCACCTGCGACTGTTCATCCACGGGCTCCTGTTCATCCAGCCTCCACCACGCGCTACTCCACCGGCCACTGTTCAACCACCCCTCTCCACGAGCTCCTGTTCAACCATCCCTCCACAGGCTACTGTTCATCCACCCCTCCACCATCTACTGTTCATCCAACCCTCCACGAGGTCGTCCTGTTCATCCAGCCCTTTGTGGGGTCCTGTTCATCCAGCCCCAACCGGCTCGATCGATCGGGGTCCTGTTCATCCAGAGGCAACGCCATGGCGTCCTGTTCATCCACCCTCACCGCTCACTGTTCATCCAAATCCCCCCTGCAATGCTCACTGTTAATCCAGAGGCAGCATAGATCGGCTTCAGTTAGCAGCAGTAGCGAAGGAATCGCTCGATCGGGTTCACTTAACAGCCATCGATCAATCGCTCGGGTACAGTAACGCATAGCCTGCAGTGTAATCACTCAGGTTCAGTTAGAGCCCAACGCCTCTCTCAGGTTCAGTTAGAGCCAACGCCTCGCACACACGCGCGTATGTGTACGAGAGAAACGCGCATCGCTCGGCCCCCGACCTCCCACAGTAACCGGGAACTTGCCGAAATTTTCCTCGCCCTTGCTTCTACCGCGGTTTTTCCCGTCATGGACGGTGTTGGTGTCAAAACTGGCGGATCTCGGGTCGGGGGTCCCGATCTATGCGTCTTAGGATGATGGTAACAGGAAGCAAGGGACACAATGTTTACCTAGGTTCGGGCCCTCTCGATGGAGGTAAAACCCTACTTCCTGCTTGATTAATATTGAAGTTATGAGTAGTACAAGAGTAGATCTACCACGAGATCGTAGAGGCTAAACCCTAAGAGCTAGCCTATGATGGTATGATTGTAATTGTGATCGGCCTTCTAAGGACCATCCTCTCCGGTTTATATAGACACCGGGGAGGGCTAGGGTTTACATGGAGTCGGTTACAAGGAAGGAAATAAAATATCCGGATCGCCAAGCTTGTCTTCCATGCAAAGGAGAGTCCCATCTGGACACGGGCTGAAGTCTTGAGTCTTGTATCTCCATGCTTTGATAGTCCGGACGATGTATATAGTCCGGCTGTCCAGATACCCCCTAATCCAGGACTCCCTCAGTAGCCCCTGAACCAGGCTTCAATGACGATGAGTCCGGCACGCAGTCTTGTCTTCGGCATTGCAAGGCGGGTTCCTTCTCTGAATACTCCAAGGTTATTATCGAACACGTAGACCGTGTCCGGATTTGCAAAATGATCTTCACATACTACCATAGAGAGAATGATACTTCAGCTGACAACTTTTAGATGACGTGACATGCCATTTCAGCCAGGTCATTATTCGAACCGTTTTTTCACAACCAGCCACAATGCGCATTGTGAGGCGGTTTCCTTGACACGTCTTGTCGAAGCAGAGATCATGTCCCCTTATCACGGGATTCTCATCAATACGGGTATGGGTAATCCCCCCGTTCCATCAATCGTGGCGCTTGGGAAGTAAGCGATTCTCAACAGGCTAGTGGGCAGGCGCACTGCTCTTGTCGCCTCTATAAAGGGATAAGAGTTCCCCATTCTTACCCACGCCTTCTTCCTCCTCTGCCCACTCTCGCCTCCTTGAGCTCTAGCGCCCTAGTCCAAGTCTTCTCCGCACAGCTAAACATGTCCAGAGCAGGAGGCAAATGGGTGGCTTCCACCATGAAGGAGAAGAACGTCGCAAGTCTTCGGGCGGCCGGATACTTGGACGCAGACATAGCGCACCGGCTACCAGACGGAGGGCAGGTCATTCCATCTCCAGGACCCCACGAGAGGGTCGTGTTTCTTGCCCACTTCGTCTGTGGACTGGGGTTTCCACTCCACCCCTTCATCCGCAGGCTCATGTTCTACTACGGGCTAGATTTTCATGATCTAGCCCCGAACTTCGTCCTCAACATCTCAGCGTTCATCGTCGTATGCGAGGCTTTCCTCCGCATTAAGCCTCACTTCGGCTTGTGGCTTCAAATCTTCTGCGTGAAGCCGAAGATCGTGGGCGGCCAGCAAGCGGAGTGCGGAGGAGCCATGGTGGGCAAAATGCCTAACGTCACCTGGCTTGACGGCTCCTTTGCAGAAACCGTGAAGGGTGGCAATCGGGGTGGTTCTACATCACCGAGCCGCGCGACACGAACTGGGCGGCGGCCCCCAAGTTCCGATCTGGAACCCCTATGTGACTCACCTCCTGGGAATAGAAGGGCCTGCTATGGGGCAAATCTACAAAGCTGACCGGGCTCATAAACTGCATCAAGGGCATGAAGGACAAGAACATCAAGCTTGTCAACATGATCCAAGTCATGCTCGTTCACCGGATTCTGCCGTGCCAAAGGCGGGCATTCAATCTGTGGGAGTTCATCCCGGCCGAACACCAGACGCTCCAGAGGCTCTACAGCATGAAGCAAAAGAACGCGTGGAAGGCGTTGTTCAAGGCCACCGAAGTACCTCCTCTCATATCCGAGGACCGTGGGCTCCATGCCGCACGCCACCCTACCCAGGTGAGTTCTCAGGCTGCCACCGGGTTCGGTTCTTCCCAATGTATTCATGAGGAATCCTTAAATGATTGTGTATATTTGTTCAAGAGTATGTGGAGACAGCAGAGCGGATTTACTGTCCGACTCTGCTGCCAGAAAGCCCAGCTAATGACCTTCTAACGAAGATGCTGGTCCCGGCGCCCTATAAGGGGTTGGAGAAGAAGGCTGATAAGAAGGCCCCGGGGACCCGAAAGGGTCTCCGACGTAAGGTTGCACAAGCCTCGTCCGAAGACGACGAGGCGCTCTCCTCCCCCGAAGGGGAAGAAGAAGAAGAAGAGGCCGCCCCATCCGGAAAGGAAGGGGAGCCGGAGACGGCGGACCAGGGGACCAGGAGAGGCCCCCGGCGCAAGGCCGTCATACCCTTGTCGTCTGATGATGACAAGGCAGATTCCTCCCGCGGAAGCGGGGGGAAACAAGAAGAAACTCCACCTCCCCATACTGGGGGGGAGAAAAAGAGCAAGGCCGCCCCGGTGGGGGAGGCTGGGACGTCCAAGAAGGGAAAGGTGTCCCTTTCGGACTACTCCGCCACCGCCGCCGACAGTGAGGAAGGGTGGCTGCCCAGGAAGAAGCCCCTAGTGTGATCGTAAGTACCCGCACTCCATCATAATTTTGCTTCATAGTTTTGTTATAATGCCGAACTTGTATGCAGTCCGGCCAGGGCCCATCCCGAAGTGTCGTCTTTGGACGGGTCCTTGAGTGAGTCAGCAATGAACTCACTCCCGACGGCCACTTCTCCTCGGCCTGGGGACGACACAGAGGTGTTGTCCCAAAGGCTCCTAGAGATGGGGGAGGTGGCCCTGGAGGCACCTCAAGACGGTGTCCCAGACGTCGGACTCGCGGGGTTCAAGATTCCCGCGGATCGTGTTGATGAAAGCCACGGTAAGCCCGGCTCTCAGCCGAACACTATTCCGGACCCTTCAGTGGTTTCGAACTCAGGCGGGCAGCCCCTTGTTAGGGAGGGAGGGCCGTCTGTATCGAGGACTTCTATTGCGCCCGAGGCGCCGGATTGTCTGCTGGAAGCGCTTCATGGCGCTTCCCTAGATGAAGAGCACCGTACTCTTATGAGTGCGGTGATTCAGAAGGTTTCGTCCGCCAAGAGCGGACTAACCGAAGCCTGCACCAGCCTCCTGATAGGCTTGGAGGTAAGTAAAAATGTGTGAAATTACCACCCGATAGGTAGTAGCCCCTGATACTCTGTTTGGTGTTCGGAAGGAAAAACCAAAAAGAGGGTCAATTATAATCCGCGGGAGTCTAACAATAAGTTTGAATGTAAATAAACAGGCTGTGCTGCTGGCCGCTGTTGTCCGTACGGTCGAAATCGCCGGCCTAAAGCAGGATTTGGAGCGGGCACAGGGAGAGCTTGGCCTCACGAGGAGGCAGCTCGAGGAGAGCAAAGGTGAATGATTCCCCTCTCTCATATAGTAAAGTATAAATAAAATTGGTTATTCTAACGACGAGGCGTCGTGATTTGGTGACAGAGGCCACCACCAAAGTGGCGTCTCTTAAGAAAGCGATGTCCAAGGCGGCCTTGGAACGCGAGGAGCGCAAAAAGAAGAGACCCGAGTGGGTGAGGTACAAGAAGAGCTCCAGGAGGTCGGCAAAAGGGTCGAGTCTGTGGAGCATGAGCTTAAAGCAAAAGAAGCCGAGCTTATGAAGGCCCTTACAAGTGTAAAAGACGCCAAGGCCGAAGCCAAGAGGGCACAACAGGAAATCCAGGAGGCCAAAAAGATAGTGGCGGGTAAGAAATTGTTTATGCAAAGCAAACATGTGGAGGAGGCGTTTCTTTTACTTACACGAGTCTAGAGCTCTCCAGGGGCATTTGCAGATCTGCCACGCAACATATCAGATGCCGAGGAGTTCTATCATGCTCAGGAGGGGAGCTCAACGGAGAAGTTGTTCTGGTCCCAGTATGCTGGGGCTGAACATCCAACGTCTCTGAGTGACCAACTGAATCAGTTGGTCGAACTCCATAGGGCGGCCGAAGTGGCTATGAAGGATTTCATAGTCTGGATGTGGCCTGGTGAGCCCCTGCCCACCAGCTACTTCGGCCTGATCAAGCGGATGGTGAATGCCTGTCCGCGACTGGAAGTCATCAAACGATCCGTTTGCATTGAGGGTGCCCGCCGGGCCCTTGCCCGTGTGAAGGTGCATTGGGGCAAGCTGGATGCGGAGAAGCTGGTGAAGGACGGGCCGCCAGAGGGCAAGCCGCATCGCATTCCCGAGAAGTATTATGATGGTGTTATGAAGGGTGCTCGCCTCGTGGCCGATGAATGTACCAAGGACATAATTTTTGAATGAATTCACTTCTGTCATATTTGTAATTGAAAGACGAAGTTACTTGCGCTATGTAGCGCTTTTGTTATTTAAAATATTACCTTCTGTGCGGTTGTTTATCAAATTCTGAAGGTAGGCCAGTCGTCAGCTTCCGCCCCCATGTAACCAGTACTGGGGTGTTCGTGGATAACCCGGACACTCTTTATCCAAATGTTTGGTCCCTTAAGGAGGTGTCCAGTGCAGCGAACAACGTAATCAGACTATGCGGCTTTATAACCTTCACTTAGCCATAGAAGTCTACAATTTCAAATTTCGGCGAAGCCCCTAGAATCCGGAAGACCAAATCGGGGCGCTATACACGCCTAGATCGGACGAAGCCGATTTATCGCCTAAAGCAGAAAAATATTTAAGGATTTTAAGACCTCTCGAATAGCGACCAGCTCTCGCCACATCATGCCGGTCAGTTTTCGGCTTTCTCTATTGAGGTGCTCGTCCGGAAGGACCAGGGCACAATCGCAGTAGTTCTCCCTACGCTACCTTAGCCGATATAACAGAACGTAAGGCACCAAAACAAGGGAGCCGGGCTATCCCAACTGTAGACCCAAGACATGATTCGGAGCTGATGCATATAATGCTATAAGTTCGGGGTGCCGCACTGTTGAAAGTGTTCGGACTTGTCGTGCCGTATTACGGGGCGCCATAAGAAGCCCCTGGCAAACTCAACATACCAAAGTGTACGGATGCAATATTAAAAGACATTTGTAAGAAAAAATGCTCAAATAAGAATAATAAGCTGATGCTATATATGATCTCCCATTGATGAATAATACGTTTAGGCGAATGTTTACAATGAATGCATTAAGCGGAGATAAATAGGATTATTTGACATATCCTATCCAGAGGCAGGCTACGTATAGATAGATAAAGCAGGTATAACGATCGCAAATAGATTCCACCTGGGTATTTCCTTCCATGCGCAAAGCCTGTTGCCTCCTTGGTTTGCTCTCCTATGTAAGTCCAACAATCCGGCTCTTCTGGAGAAGCTACACTAAAGCCATGTCCTTAAAGGTAAAATAAAAGGTTACGAAGCAATACCGTACTATTGACTGAGCCACTGCTACGCCTCCGCCTGTGCCCATGGTATTTTGAGTGCGTAATTGTGTACGCGTGGTACGAATGCTGCTTTGATGGGATTTGAGTGGAGGCCGGACTGCTAGTCGTGCTCTTGGCGTGCCTGCTGATCCTATTGCGGGGTGTTCCGCCCTCGCTTGACGGAGGTTGAGGTTGTCGTCGCCGGATTGGTGGTTTGTCGGAATAGGCCGCATTGTACTTCTGCCACAAGGGTTGCAGTGTGCTCTTCTATACGGAGAGAGCGGTCCATATTTCCGTTGACTATTATGACCCCGCGCGTGCCTGGCATCTTGAGCTTGAGGTATGCATAGTGTGGTACCGCATTGAATCTGGTGAATGCGGTTCGTCCGAGCAGTGCGTGGTAACCACTGCGGAAAGGGACGATATCGAATACTAGCTCTTCGCTTTGGAAGTTATCCGGAGATTCGAAGACCAGTTCCAATGTTATAGAGCCCGTACAATGGGCCTCTACTCCAGGAATTACACCTTTAAAGGTGGTTTTGGTGGGCTTAATCCTTGAAGGATCAATGCCCATTTTGCGCACTATGTCATGGTAAAGCGGGTTCAGGTTGCTGCCTCCGTCCATAAGGACTCTTGTGAGGCGAAATCTGTCTATGATTGGGTCTAGGACCAATGCGGCCGAGCCGCCGTGATGGATGCTAGTAGGATGATCCCTACGATCAAAGGTGATCGGACAAGCTGACCATGGGTTGAATTTGGGGACGACTGGTTCCATCGCATAGACGTCCCGTAGTGCTCGCTTCTCTTCCCGCTTGGGGATGTCGGTGGCATAGATCATGTTAACCGTTTTCACCTGGGGGGGGGGATTTCTTCTGTCCCCCCATGTTCGGACGCCGGGGCTCCTCGTCATCGTCGCTGTGCAGCCCCTTGTACTTGTTTTCGGCATTTATTTTGCCGGCATGTTTAAATACCCAGCAGTCTCTATTGGTGTGGTTGGCTGGCTTGTCCGGGGTGCCATGAATTTGGCACGAGCGCTCTAGTATGCGGTCTAGACTGGACGGTCCCTGATTGTTTCTCTTGAATGGCTTCTTCCGCTGGCCGGATTTGGATCTGCTAAATCCGGCATTGACCGCCGTGTCTTCAGTGTTGTCACTATTGTTCCGTCGCTTGTGTCTGTTCTGCCGTAGCTTGCTGTTATTTTCACGGACATCTGACGTGCCAGAATGCAGCATAGTGCTGCTGCGACCCAACCAACTGTCCTCGCCCGCGCAAAAGCGGGTCATTAGTGTCATGAGAGCTTCCATAGACTTGGGTTTCTCCTGGCCGAGGTGTCGGGCGAGCCACTCGTCACGGATATTATGCTTGAAGGCCGCCAGGGCTTCGGCGTCCGGACAGTCAACTATTTGGTTCTTTTTAGTTAGGAACCGAGTCCAGAATATCCTGGCTGATTCTCCGGGCTGTTGAGTAATGTGGCTCAAGTCATCGACATCCGGAGGTCGCACATATGTGCCTTGGAAGTTGTCAAGAAATGCATCTTCCAAGTTTTCCCAACTGCCAATGGAATTTGCGGGCAGGCTGTTTAGCCAGTGTCGGGCGGGTCCTTTGAGCTTAAGGGGAAGATACTTGATGGCATGTAGATCATCTCTGCGGGCCATGTGAATGTGGAGAAGGAAATCTTCGATCCATACCGCGGGGTCTGTTGTGCCATCGTATGATTCAATGTTTACAGGTTTGAACCCTTCTGGGAATTCATGATCCATTACTTCATCGGTGAAGTAGAGGGGGTGTGCGGCGCCTCTGTGCCGAGCTATGTCACGACGCAGTCCGGCTGCGTCTGACTGGTTATATTCGGCCCGGTCGGATTTGCTGTTAGTGTATCCGGTATGATGGTCATCGTCATGTGCTGCGGCGCGCCCCCGTGATCCGTAGATCGAGCTTGGTTGTCCCGCGGCATTATCCAGTTTATCGCGCAGGTCCTGAGTATTACCCCAGGCCATAGTAAACTGGCACGGGGGTGCAGGCTGGTATTCGGGCTGATATGCCACTTTATCCCGGCCTCGAGGCGGCCGGTCAGCCGTGTGGCGCTCGAGTCCATATTCCTCGGCTGCCAGGACTTCTGTCCATCTATCTGTGAGCAGGTCTTAATCAGCTTGGAGCTGCTACTGCTTCTTCTTCAGGCTTCTCGTAGTGACAATAAGCCAGCGCTTGAAGCGCTCCTGCTCCGCGGGGTCCTCGGGCATGCCGAACTCGTCGTCGCCGAGGCTAATCTCGTCTTCGGAGGGGGGGGCATGTAGTTGTCCTCCTCCGGATACCCGTCTATTGCCTGTTCATATGGGCTGTCATGCCCATCATCCTGTTCGGCATGCTCAAAGGCGGGCTCTTTGGGGTTGTATTCATCATCGGCACCGTCCGGATTGTTTTCGTCCCCAGTGCCGGTATTGGCTTGGCGGGGCTTGGAGCGGCACTGGCGACGCCCATGCTTGGCTTTTTTCTTGGAGGGGTTATCCTCCATTGCCTCATCGCCATTGGTTTCTTTCGGAGAGTCCACCATGTATATATCGTATGAAGAGGTGGTTGTCCATCGCCCTGTGAGCGGTGGCTCCTGTACGTCTCTGGCATCGTCGTCCATACCGTCGATGTCTTCAAAGTCGAAGTCAAGCACGTCGGTTAAATCATCGATCGTGGCAATGAAGTGGGTGGTGGATGGGCAGTGAATTTCTTCGTCGCCTGCTTCCCACTCAAGCCGGACATAGTTCGGTCCAGAGCCTCCTAACAAAGAGAGAGACTTTAATGAGTTCAGCATGTCGCCAAAGGGCGAGTGCTGAAAGATGTCCGCAGCGGTAAACTCCATTACCGGAGCCCAACCTGGCTCGGCTGGCTCGAGAGTGTGCGGACCGGGACCAACGACCGGATACGAGTCCGGGGACCCGGGAATACATGCCTACGCAGAGATGCGACCTGTGTTCGGCTCCACCTCTGATGAGTGTGCGACCTGTGGGGCGGGGTCCACCCCTCCATCCTTGGGCAACGCAACCTGCTCCGGATTTAGATCCAGGGCTGCTGCAGGGATGATGTCCTGAGCATTGTCCAACAGCAGGTCTAGGCCATGCTCGTCGTGACTGTCCAGCGCTCCTGGCCTCGGCCCGAATCCGTCGAAGAGCAAGTCTCCAAGAATATCTGCCGTGTAGTTCAGGTTTCCGAACAGGGCGTAGCTGTCAATCTGCTCCAGATGACCAAGCGAATTGGCATGCAGTGCGAAGCCGCCGAACACAAAGATCTGTCCGGGGAGAAAATTCTCGCCCTGGACCGTGTTGTTGACAATTGAAGACGCCATCAAGCCTTGAAGCGACGACGCAGAGGAACTCTCAATGAAAGCACCAATGTCGGTGTCAAAACCGGCAGATCTCGGGTAGGGGGTCCCAATCTGTGCGTCTTAGGATGATGGTAACATGAAGCAAGGGACACAATGTTTACCTAGGTTCGGGCCCTCTCGATGGAGGTAAAACCCTACTTCATGCTTGATTAATATTGAAGATATGAGTAGTACAAGAGTAGATTTACCACGAGATCGTAGAGGCTAAACCCTAAGAGCTAGCCTATGATGGTATGATTGTAATTGTGATCGGCCTTCTAAGGACCATCCTCTTCGGTTCATATAGACACCGGAGAGGGCTAGGGTTTACATGGAGTCGGTTACAAGGAAGGAAATAAAATATCCGGATCGCCAAGCTTGTCTTCCACACAAAGGAGAGTCCCATCTGGACACAGGCCGAAGTCTTGAGTCTTGTATCTCCACGCTTCGATAGTCCGGATGATGTATATAGTCCGGCTGTCCGGATACCCCCTAATCTAGGACTCCCTCAGATGGCCCAAAGAATGTCATGCAGCTGCATCTCCGGCCCGCCCAGGATGAAAAGCCCATTTTCTGTCATGATTTTTTGTCATAGAAGTAGGAGCCCACCACATCTATGATGATACCGGGTTTTGTCAGAATTATCATCATAGAAGTGTCATAAGTATGACAGAAACAAAATTAATTCGGCCCAAAATGTCACGGATGTGTCTTTTTTTTGTAGTGCGATCCAGGGATGACACCGATGCACAGAGACATGACCGTTTGCGGTCTGGTCGCTACAAGATGGTATCAGAGCACACACTGACTGTAGGACGCGACCACTAGAATGAGCCACATGATTTCTCTACTCTTTTCTAATTCTCCTCTCTTTCTACTCTATAGATGGCGGACCCCGGGAACAAGTTCACTCAGCCGGATGATGACACCCCTTTCGGACACCACTTGAAGGAAGTCACTAAGTATTTGAACATCAAACTATCAAGCTTCACGGGGACTTTCTCTACATCTGTACTGGAAGAGGAGCGCTGGAAGATCAAAATCTGGGTACCTGGGAGGACCTTTGCGCCAACAATGGAACACATCGATTTCTACCCGGATGCACCAAGCTGGATATAGGAAAGAGCATGGCCGCACATATCACCTTTCGACGCATATGTGAGGTGTATCACGAGCAGCTGGAGAATACCATTTACCAGATATGTGGCCGCCGAGATGACAAATGGGAGATGATTCGTACCAGGAGGGATGGATCAATTGCAACTTACATTCAAGTGATGGGAGATCATATTCGTCGACAGGAGAATCAACAAATTATCCACATAAATAAGATCAAGAAACTGGTGAAGAGAAACAACGAGCTGGAGGAGGAACTCAAGTCCACACGTGATGGATACGAGGAAGAGATTGCCGTACTACTAGAGAAGCATGAAGACCTGGAGACAAAGATGGGAATATCAGTGGAGAATATCAAGCAAGCAACAGAGATCTGTTCAGAGGACTACATCATCCTGGACGACACCGACACGGATAGTGATGCAAATGATGACAGCAATGACGACTACGTTGACGAAGTTGGAGCAGATATCATGGAGTCTTCCTCTGATGAAAATTTCTAGATGACCACCATTGTAACTAGTAGTATTTCCCTCCAAGTAGTTAGCAATGATCGAGAGTGAATTGCAAAAAACCACTACATTATAAGTTCATGGTCAGATTTTCCACCACATTCCTTGGCCACCCCAAAAATCTACCAGTTTCCTTACTGATTTTTTCAATAAACCCTTATGACAGGTTTGGAGAGATTTAAACCGATTTCTGACAGAAAAGTCCCACTTGTAAGTGTTGCCTTGGCATAAACCGTCAACGCCGTTTGTTGACCATCACCCCATCTCTCCCACGCTGCTCCTCTCCCGAGAACGGATTGCACAGCCACCAGGAGTCGCATGCGCTCTCAACGGCGTTGCACACCCGCCTCCCGCCGGCCTCTGACGACGCCACTGGAGTGCGCCTCTCCGTCGGACCTCAGCACCTCCTCCCGCTCCTTCCCGTCCTCCATCGTGATGCCCTGAGCCGCCTCGAGCTCATGCGTGCTCACGTCTGTGGCGTGCCGGCTCCGTGCTCACACATCCTACCGGCTTCCGGCGAACCAGTGGAGGGCGCCGCACCGCCGGACCTGCGCACCTCCGACCGCTCCTACTTGGCATCCCTCGCGACGCCCCGAGCCGCCTCGAGCTCATGCATGGTCATGGCTGTGGCTCTCCGGTGCCGCACACCTGCCTCCCGCCAGCCTACGGTGACACCACCGGAGAGCGCCGCCCCTCCTCCCCCTCCATTTTGTCCTCCTCATTGTCTCTGTTCTGTCCTCCTCGCTGCCCAGCTCCTCAGGGCCATGTGCACAATGGCGGTCATGGACGCCACCCGGAGCGGACCATGCCGTGTGCGAGAAAATGGTGGGAGGTGCAGGATGAGTGTCCGTGGGGTTCTCCATCCCTCCATTGGTAGGAACAACGATGACGTGTCCGGCGGCCATGTCCTCGGCGTTCACGAGCTCAGCGGCAGCCTAGAGCTCGCTGACATGCGAACACACGCATGCAACATGTTTGAGAAAATGCCTCAAACAGAAAAGTGTTTGTGACGGGGTAGTGCTAACACTGACACGTGGACCCACGTCTAATATAACGGTCAAACAAGTGGATTTGACTTTCAGTGCCAAGTCAGCACTTACAAGTAGGCCCAACCAGACAGAAATCGGTTTAAATTTCTACAAACCTGTTATAAGGGTTTATTGAGAAAATTAGTAAGGAAACTGGTGGATTTTTGGGGCGTCCAAGGAATGTGGTAGCAAATCCGGCCATGAACTCAAAATATGGTGGTTTTTTTCAATTCACTCCAACGATCGAGTTTGTAATCATAGGTTAGACCGATTGTGTGATCTTGTGTGCTACTGATTGAAGTGAAATTAATTGTGTTTGTCTCATGAGCATTTGGGTAGTGAATCTCTCTTAGACCTCATTCTATTCTGTTTTCTCACCCCTTCTAAACCCATCAGATGCCTCCGAGACGGGACAACGGATTTGCCTTCTCACCGGAGCTCACTCAGTTGATCCAGCAGCAGAATGTCTTGATGTAGATACTAGTTCAGAACCAGAACCAAGGCAACAACAACAGCAACAACCCACCACTACCACCCCCTGTTGATCACCTAGCCCGCTTTCTAAGGTTGAATCTATCGGTGTTCTCTAGTAGCACCAAGCCTATTGTTGCAGATGATTGGCTCCGCAAAATTGGAAGAGAGCTGACCACTGCAGGATGCACAGATGCGGAGAGGGTGCATTTTTCCGCACATCAGCTTGATGGATCCACAGCATCTTGGTGGGAGAATTTCACAGCCGCTTACCCCATTGACACTGTTACATGGGATCAGTTTCAGCAGGCTTTCCACACTGCCCATGTTTCAGCAGGAGCTATGAGCATGAAGAAGCGCGAGTTTCGCAACTTGCACCAAGGAGGACGTACAGTTTGAGAGATAAAGGTTCCCTCCTTAGTTTGCTTGATTTGCAAACCAATAAAAGAACTTGAGTTCACTCATCATAGACATCTCAAACTTCTCTGACATAAGCTTCCCAAACTTCTCACTAAATTGAGGGTTAGTTGATCCAAATATGATATCATCAACATTAATTTGGCACACAAATAATTCTCCATTAACCCTTTTGGTAAAGAGTGTAGAATCAATTTTACCAAATTCAAACCCTTTATCAAGAAGAAACTTAGTCAAGCATTTATACCAAGCTTTAGGAGCTTTCTTAAGACCATAAAGAGCTTTGTGAAGTTTGTAAACATGGTCGGGTTTCTTAGGATTAACAAAGCCGGGAGGTTGTTTAACATAAACTTCCTCCTCAATTTAACCATTAAGGAAAGCACTTTTGATGTCCATTTGATATAAGGTACTGTCATGATGATTGGCATAGGCAAGTAAGATGTGAATGGACTCAAGTCTAGCAAAGGGGGCATAAGTCTCACCATAGTCCATACCTTTGACTTGAGTGTAGCCTTGAGCAACGAGACATTCCTTGTTGCGTACAACTTGTCCATCTTCATCTTGCTTGTTCTGAAAAACCCATTTGGTTCCAATGACATTGTGCTTCTCATCGGGCTTCTCAACCAACGTCCATACCTGGTTCCTCTCAAAGTTGTGTAGCTCTTCGTGCATGGCATTTATCCACTCTGGATCTTCTAATGCTTCTTCAACCTTCATAGGTCCAATGCTAGAAATGGATGAGTAATGTTCACAAAAGTTAGCCAAACGAGTTTTAGAGTGAGTAATTCTCCCATTTGAATGTCATCAAATATTTGTTCGACGGGATGGTCTCATGACACTCTTGCTCAAACTCGTGATAGCTTTTGTTTGGGTCGGGGTGGAACATCCTCTTCATTGTCTTGTTCTTCTTCTTATCTTTCTTCATTATTGTTGGCGTGATCGTTGTCCCGTAGAGGTGGAGAAGGAGATCGTCGAGGTTCATCTTGTTGTACATCCTCGTTCTCACCGTCTTGACGTGTCCCACTTATGGATGCCTCCAAGTCAACTTGTGGTTCACCTTGGCATGAGGTTGAGGCTTCCACTTGGACAGACGAGGTACTCTCCTTCACCTCTGTTGGGCGAATCTTGCTAATAGACAAGTCTTGAATTGCTTCCGAAGGATCTTTGTCACCTACATCAATTGGCAATTGCTCTACTTGCAAGCCGTTAGATTCATCAAACTTCACATCTACCGTCTCTTCAACCTTTCGGGTGAAATTGTTGTAGACACGGTAAGTGTGAGAGTCTCAGCCATAACCAAGTAGGAAACCTTCATGAGACTTAGGAGCAAATTTCGAACGACGATGCTTGTCAAGAATGTAAAACTTTGAGCCGAATACCCAAAAGTATCCAACTTGGGGTTTGTTACCGGTGAGGAGCTCGTATGCCATCTTGCCAAGTAGCTTGTGAAGATATAGACGATTCGTTGCATGACAAGCTGTCTCAATCGCTTCTGCCCAAAAGTGTTTTGGGGTGTACTCATCAAGCATCGTTCTTGCCATTTCGATGAGCGTCTGGTTCTTCCTCTCAACAACACCATTTTGTTGAGGTGTGTAGGTAGCCGAGAACTCATGTGAGATCCCTTCGTCGTCAAGAAAGGTGTCCACATTGGCATTCTTGAACTCCATTCCGTTGTCGCTGCTAACCTTCTTGATATTCACTTCCAATTGGCTTTGGGCCTTCCTAGCGAAGTTTTTGAAGATCTTTTGAACCTAAGATTTATCATCAAGAAAAAACACCCACGTAAATCTTGAAAAATCATCAACGATGACTAGTACACATGAGTTACCACTGAGACTTTTCTAGGCATTGGGACCAAAAAGATCCATGTGAAGTAGCTCGAGCGGTCTTCTCGTGGTCATGATGTTCTTCACGGGGTCGCTTCATCCAACTTGTTTTCCTGTTTGGCAAGTGCTCCAGAGTCTATCCTTATCAAATATGATCTCTTTAACACCAAGGATATGATCACCTTTAATAAGCTTGTCAAGGTTTCGCATGCCCACATGACCTAACCGTCTATACCACAACCAGCCTTTGGAAGATTGAGCAATTAAGCAAGTTCTCGGTTGAGCCTTTTTAGTGAAATCAACAGTGTATAGATCACCTCTACGTATGCCGGTAAAGACCATTTTATGATTATCTCTTTGAAACACTTGGCAATCTACTTTAGTAAATAGGACATTGAAACCAAAGTCAGCTAGTCTAGATATAGAAAGTAGATTATAGCCAAGAGATTCAACCAGCATAACATTTTGTATGGAGCTGTCACGTGAGATGGCCACTGTCGGTGTCAAAACCGGCGGATCTCGGGTAGGGGGTCCCGAACTGTGCATCTAGGCGGATGGTAACAGGAGACAAGGGACACGATGTTTTTACCCAGGTTCGGGCCCTCTCGATGGAGGTAACACCCTACTCCTGCTTGATTAATATTGATGATATGGGTAGTACAAGAGTGGATCTACCACGAGATTAGAGAGGCTAAACCCTAGAAGCTAGCCTATGGTATGATTGTTGTTCGTCCTACGGACTAAAACTCTCCGGTTTATATAGACACCGGAGAGGGCTAGGGTTACACAGAGTCGGTTACAATGGGAGGAGATCTTCATATCGTATCGCCAAGCTTGCCTTCCACGCCAAGGAAAGTCCCTATCCGGACACGGGACGGAGTCTTCAATATTGTATCTTCATAGTCCAGGAGTCCGGCCAAAGGTCATAGTCCGGCCATCCGGACACCCCCTAATCCAGGACTCCCTCAGTAGCCCCTGAACCAGGCTTCAATGACGACGAGTCTGGCGCGCAAATTGTCTTCGGCATTGCAAGGCGGGTTCCTCCTCCGAATACTTCATAGAAGATGTTTGAACACAAGGATAGTGTCCAGCTCTGCAAAAATAAGTTCCACATGCCACCGTAGAGAGAATAATATTTACACAAATCTAATCTGCTGACGTGTTCCGCGGCGTGACATCATGCCACGGCCAAGCCTTTATTCATTTTACCGTTCCACCTCAGCGCGTTTAGCGAGGCGGTTTCCTTGGCACGTCTTGTCAAAGAAGAGATCGTGTCCCCTTATCCCGGGATTCTCATCAATACGGGGGTGGGTAACCCAACCGCGCCTTTTGGTATGACTCTCTAATTGAAAGTGAGTCCCAAACGGTTACGGGGAGGGCTCTTGGTATTCAACTCCTTTATAAAGAGACCAAGGCTCGATTCCCTCTTCTTTCAATCCAATCGAATCCGCCCCTTGCCTCGAGTTCCAACACTCAAGGCTTCTAGCTTTAGGCGCTTCGGACCTCCGATGATCTCCGGCTCCAACCTTCAAGGCCGGTGGGCACCTTCCTCCGTTACGGAAGAAGACGTCGAAAGCTGAGAGATGCCAGGTATCTAACCGGCGAAAATCTCGCATAGGCTGCCTGCTCAAGGGCAAGCCATTCCTTCTGCTCAGCCCGGTGAGAGCGTGGTGTTCACATCTCACTTCCTTCGGGGGTTAGGTTTCCCGATTGATCCCTTTATGAGGGGGCTGATGTTCTATTACGAGCTGGAATTTCACGACCTAGCTCCGGAGTCCATCCTCCAAATTTCATCGTTTATCGTAGTGTGCGAAGCCTTCCTCCATATCACCCCTCACTTCGGATTGTGGCTTAAAACCTTCAAAGTAGAGCCGAAGATGATCGAGGGGCAGCACGCCGAGTGCAGAGGAGCTACCATAAGCAAGATAGCCGGCGCTCAATGGCCCGAGGGCACTTTCCAAGAAGAGTTCGGCTTATGGCAACGGGACTGGTTTTATATCACAGCCCCCAGGGGCACCACGTGAGTGGCGCCTCCTGCTTTTCGCTCGGGTCCCCCACCACGGCGAGCGTCATGGGTCAATGAAGGGCTTATCTGGGGGCCGTCCAAAGACGTGCCCCTACTACAGGACCGCATTCGAGATCTCCTAGAAAGAGATATTAACCTGACCGTAGTGGCGCAAGTTATGCTGATTCGCTGCACGCTGCCCTACAAACATCGCCCTCTCCGCCTGTGGGAATTTAATCCGGAGGGACCGCGAGTCCTCCAACATTTTATGGGCACAACGCCCATGGAGATGTACAAATTTTTCTTCGGACCACAAGCAAGGTGTCCGGACCTATCCGAGGACGCAGGTCTGAGCTGCAATCGTCAGGATGTTAAGGTAAGTAGCCCCATATTTGGACACACCATCTGTATTTTCGTCATAAAGTGGCCCTTTAACAGAGCTATCCTTTGAACAGGAGTGGATAGCGAAGGCAAAGCTTATCAGGTGTCCAGCCCCCCTGCCCGAGACCGCGCCGGATCCCGTCTTAACCAGGATGCTGCAGATTATGCTTTCGGTAGAGGGCGAAGAGGGGAACCAAGGAGCTACCGCCTCCACGAAGGAGACTGTCCAGAAGGGAGGAATCAATAATTCCCCCAACCTGGGAAAGAAAAGGAGTGCCTCTGAAGACCCGAAGGAGATGACCTCGAAACGGGGGAAGAAATCTTTGTCAGAGGATCCGGCGCTGGAGACTGTCCCGGCCGCATTGTGCCCTCAAAGGGATCAGCTTTCCTCCGAGCCGTAAGTAAAGAGAGGGGCTAAAAAATTAGTGGCATCCCTGTTTTATTTCTGAGGAAGATAACCGAAATATTACCTTGCAGTTCGGATCTCAACCCTTCTCAGCAGAGCTCGTCTTCAGGGGATCTCCGTCCGGAGATGATAGAGAGCGAAACGCCTCCCCTAGCTGCTCCGACTCACGAGGCAGGCGACCCCGAGGTGTCGTCCCGGCAGGTTTCTCCAAGTCCGGATCCTGAAAGAGGTCGTCGGGCTAGTCCGGTGCCCTTTGGTGCGCGGTCGGAGAGGCTGAGGGATCTGCTTGGGCGTGCATCCGTCTCAGAAGAACACCGTATGTTGATGAACACGGTGATAGGAAGGATTGCATTTGCGAAAAGCGGATTGTACGAGGCCGCTGGGAGTTTACTGACAGGCTTTGAGGTACGTGAAAAGGTGTACCTATCGGTAGAGCCGCATAGAATGCGCCCTGTATAAATAGTAGTCCCTGAGACTCTGTGTGTCGTCAAGAGTGATGGCGCACAGAGGATCAAACCCCCAGTTATAAAATGTTACCTTTTTATGAAGGTGGCGAGGCGTTCGGTGGCTAGCCGGACTGATGAACATGCCGAGTTAAAGAGGCAACTGGACGTGGCAGATGCCGACATCGCGCTTGTAAATAAGCGGCTAGACGAGGCACAACGTATGCTCCACAGATATCTGATAAGAAGAGTTCGGTGCTCGTTTCTTGCATTATATATGCTTATTGCAGATAGTGCTGCTTCCGTGGAGAACCTTCGGGCGGAACTTGCCCGAGCCAAGGAGCAAGCAGGAAAAAGTGATGCGGCTGCCGTTAAAGTGGCTGAAGAGCTGAAAGGCGAACAGGCTGCTCACTTCCAGAGTAAGAAGGCAATAGCGGAGATGGCTGTAAAATTGAAGGATGCTGCCGACCGCTGTAAATTTCTCGAACAAGAACAAAGGGCGGCTCAGAAGGACCTTGAGAAGATCACTGCCGAGGCCAAGGATGCTCGCTCTGCGATGAGAGCTATGAAGGAGGAGCTGCGTCAGGCCGGAGATATCACGGCTGGAAAGCCCTATATGCTGCGGATGAAGTTCGGGGATCCTAGGTATGCTCCGTTAGACCGGCAGTGGGGTGCGGAAAACACTTATCTGGATGTGGCAGCGAGTGCGGCGGACGCAACCGAACACTTCCGAGGTCGAGGCGACCATAATTTGGAAGAACTGTTTTGGTCGCAATTCCACAAGCCAGAGCGCCCACTTTCGGTACCCGACCGTTTGGCCGCCTTTGCGGAGCTGAACAGGTTATCCGGACTAGCCATGAAGTATGTCGCGAGTCGTTTGTGGCCGGGGGAGCCAGAGCCAAAAAGTTATTTTGGATTGGTGCAGCAGTTCCTTGGTTCTGTGCCGCATGTCGATGCAATGAAGAGGTTGGCGTGTATAGAGGGTGCACAAATGTCTCTTGCCCGTGTCAAGACATACTGGGCGGATATGCAGGCCAGTGTTGTCGCATCCCAGGATCCGGACGAAGGTCGGGTGTCTGCCAAGCACTACCTTGAGGAACTTCTTCCGCGCGCTCGTTTAGTAGAAGCGCAGTGCTCGAAGGATGTTTTTTTCGAATAGCAAGTGCTATTGTAAAAGAAATATTTGGATAGAATATAAAAGCTTTTTATACTTGTGCTTGCAAGAATTATAACACCTCATGTGCGGCCGTTAATGTATATGTGTATATAACCTGAAAGATGGCAGTCGTTGGCTTCAGCCCCCACGCATATAATGCGGGGGTGTTCGCAAAAAAATGTGCCTTTTCACACTTAATCCAATGTCTTGGTCCTACAAAGGAGGTGATAGCGTGGCGAATGAGGCAACCGGACTATAATGCTTTATCACTTTCACTTAGCCATAGGAGTTTGACATTGGGGCTACTTAATAGCCCCTGGAGGCACCGCGCTCTCCCGAATCCGGGGCGCGTGTGTGCCTGACCGGGAAGCGGTCCTTCATTAATGTGGAGGAATCCTAGAGATTCCGAGAGTCATCGAGTGGTCGACCAGTCTCTTGCTATATCATGACAGTCAGTTTTCGGCTTTCTCTACTGAGGTGCTCCCCTGGCCGAACCGGGGCACAATCGCAGTAGTTCTCCTGGTGCCGCGTTAGCCGATATAACGGAACGTAAGGCAGCAAAACACAGGAGCTGGGCAAACCCAACATTTGACCAAAGACATGATTCGGAGCTGATGCATATAAGGCCTAACTTGCGACGCCGAACACTCCCTAAGGTATTCGGTCTTTATGAAGACGGGCCGAAACAGAGCCCTTGATAAAAAAAGCCCCTGGTGTCCAGGTACGTGCAAAATTCTGGCGTGGCCATATGCCAAAACGCCAGCCTCCTCCTCGGTTATGGCGAAAACTGGGGGATGTTTTCAACAAGAGACAGTAAAAAAGGTTTACGTAGGGTCTTAATCTGAAAAGAATCCTTGGAATGGGTCCCTACTGCACGTCCGCGCCTGTGTCTCCGTTGTGCCGTATCCTGGACGGGCGTAGCGCGGTGTTTGTCTGCGAAAAGAGGAACTTTAGTAAATAAGCGTGCGAGAAATCCATATTAGAATAAACAAAACATAATTGGAGCAATAAGTGAGCCGCATTGTCACCTGGCGTAAACACGTGGAGCCCCTTGTACAGGGTTATGCGGCTATTAAGTCCATGTGTGTTGACGCCGGACTCGTCTAGCCATGTCCAGAATAGTAGGGCTAGATTAGTGTGCGGCTGTCCAGGCGGCCGCACCCTTACCCGTACTTTGGGGGTCAATTGTCATTCCCCTGTGATGAGATGATGCCTCGTGGGCCGGGCATTTTAAGTGTAAGGGATGCATAATGCGGTATTGCGTTAAAGCGGGTGAAAGCTTCACGTCCCAGTAGCGCTTGATAGCGACTTACGAATGGGGCGATGTGGAAGGTTAGCTTTTCGCTTCGGAAGTTGTCGGGTGAGCCGAACGTGACCTCTAACGAAATGGAACCCATACTCTAGGTATCTGGACCCGGCGTGGCTCCTCGAAAGGAAGTTTTGCCACGGCGGATTAGCGCTGGGTTTACCCCTAGTTTGTGGATTGTGTCCTAATATAACAGGTTTCAGTCACTGCCGCCATCCATAAGGACTCGTGTAAATTGTAGTCCATCAATAACCGGATTCAAGACCAAGGCAATCCAGCCTGCGTTCCGGGCCCCTCTGGAGTAATCCCGATGATCAAAAGTGATTGGTTGTAACAACCAGTGGCGGCGCTCCTCTGGGGCTGGCTGTGTGGCGCGTGTCTTCATAAGCGTCGTTCTGTTTTTCCCTTTTGTCATGTGAAGTGAATTTACTGTTTTGACTTCTTGTGGGAACTTCTTTTGTTCTCCGGTGTTCTGCTTGTGGGGTCCGTCGTCATCCTCGCTTGGTGTGTCGAGCCCCTTGTGTTCGCCATTGAGTTTGCCGGACTGCTTGAAAACCCAACAATCTCTATGGGTATAGTTTGCAGGTCTCCCGGGGGTGCTGTGGATTTGACATATTTTGTCCAGGATTTTGTTGAGGTTGGACAGCTCGTCCCTATCATCTTTGGGCGGCAGCTTTTTTTGATTTTGCCGAGAGCTTTTGAATCCGGCGTTGACTGCCGTGCTCGTTGGGCTGTTATCCTTGATTCGGTGATGTTCTTTGTTACGACGCGGTTTCCCATTTCCATCTCTGGGTTCGGATGTACTTGGGTCACTGGTGCTGCTTCTTGCCAACCAGCTATCCTCTCCTGCGCAAAAGCGGGTCATGAGGCTTGTTAATGCGGCCATCGTTCTTGGCTTTTCTTGGCCGAGGTGTCTGGCGAGCCATTCATCTCGGACACTATGTTTGAAAGCTGCTAGGGGTGCGGAAGATTTGGAGTCCGGAACAGAGTCCAGCACCTTGGAGTCATGGGCCTTGCAAAGGACTAGACTGGTATTCGGCTCCATCGCCATAGAGATTGCGGCTCCTGGGGCGGCGTCCAATCATCCATCCCGGGTTAGCGCAGTCGGCTCCGAGCTAATGGTCGGAGCGGACACCTGAGCGGCACTCTGGGCGCTGTCCAGCGGCAGAGCTAGATCATGCCCATCGAGACAGTGCGGCGCGCTCGGCCGTGGCTCGAATCCGTCGGAGATCAAGTCCCCGTGAATGCCGGCCGTGTAGTTTAAGCTTCCAAACCTGGCCTGATGGCCAGGGGCGTAGCTTTCAATCTGCTCCAGGTGGCCAAGCGTGTTGGCCCGCAGTGCGAAGCCGCCGAACACGAAGATCTGTCCGGGGAGAAAAGTCTCACCCTGGACCGCGTCTTGGTTGAAGATCGAAGAAGCCATCGGGCCTAAAGGCGACGACACAGAGGAACTCTCAATGAAAGCACCAATGTCGGTGTCAAAACCGGCGGATCTCGGGTAGGGGATCCCGAACTGTGCGTCTAGGCGGATGGTAACAGGAGACAAGGGACACAATGTTTTTACCCAGGTTCGGGCCCTCTCGATGGAGGTAAAACCCTACTCCTGCTTGATTAATATTGATGATATGGGTAGTACAAGAGTGGATCTACCACGAGATCAGAGAGGCTAAACCCTAGAAGCTAGCCTATGGTATGATTGTTGTTCGTCCTACGGACTAAAACTCTCCGGTTTATATAGACACCGGAGAGGGCTAGGGTTACACAGAGTCGGTTACAATGGGAGGAGATCTTCATATTGTATCGCCAAGCTTGCCTTCCACGCCAAGGAAAGTCCCTATCCGGACACGAGACGGAGTCTTCAATCTTGTATCTTCATAGTCCAGGAGTCCGGCCAAAGGTCATAGTCTGGCCATCCGGACACCCCCTAATCCAGGACTCCCTCAGCCACCTTACCGAGGCCAACCACCTTACCCTTTGAGTTATCACCGAAAGTGACATACTTTCGAGGGCCGTCATTTTCAGCAAGCTAACGAAACATATCTTTATCTTCGGTCATGTGATCAGTACATCCACTGTCAAGGACCCATTCCTTTCCTCCAGCCATGTAGCCGCAAAGATTAGCCATAAGACCAAAGTGTCTCATAGACTCTTCATGAAAAATTCCAAGCATCTCATTTTTTCCACTCACTAAAGAACTCTCCATCAAGCATATGCACTCTACGTCTAAGACTCCCCAACGTAGACTCATCCATCTTCCTCCAATGGTGATTAAAGCAAAGCAATGGAGACATAAGCTCTGATACCAATTTAAAGGATCGAGAAGGGGTTGCTAGAGGGGGTGATTAGACCCTCAACAAACAAAGTTGGCAGTTTTTAAGTTTTTCAAGTTGAGGTGGTAGATTAACACAATTTCAAGCATACACAATACAATTCAAGCAAGCATGCAAAGAGTATATGAGCAGCGGAAAGTAAATCATGCAACTTGCAAGAAAGTAAAGGGATGGGATTGGAGTGTGCAAATGCAATTCGAGACACAAAGATTTTTGGGGTGGTTCCGATAGGTGGTGCTATCGTACATCCGCGTCGATGGAGACTTCAACCCACGGAGGGTAACGGTTGCGCGAGTCCACGGAGGGCTCCACCCACGAAGGGTCCACGAAGAAGCAACCTTGTCTATCCCATCATGGCCATCGCCCACGAAGGACTTTCCTCACTAGGGTAGATCTTCACGAAGTAGGCGATCTCCATGCCCTTACAAACTCCTTGGTTCAACTACACAATCTTGATGGAGGCTCCCAAGTGACACCTAACCAATCTAGGAGACACCACTCTCCAAAAGGTAATATACGGTGTGTTGTTGATGAACTCCTTGCTCTTGTGCTTCAAATGATAGCCTCCTCAACACTTAACTCTCTCACACAGATTTGGCTATGGTGGAAAGATGATTTGAGCGGAAAGTAACTTGGGGAAGGCTAGAGATCAAGATTCATAAGGTAGGATTGGAATATCTTGGTCTCAACAGATGAGTAGGTGGTTCTCTCTCAAAAAATGAATAGTGGAAGTGTAGGTTTGTTCTCATGGCTCTCTCCATGAATGAAGAGTGGATGGAGGGGTATATATAGCCTCCACACAAAATCTAGCTGTTACACACAGATTCCCAAACTCAGTGGGACCGAATCAACAAACTCGGTCAGACCAATTTAGGTCAAAATATGAACGTTAGAGTTTTCGGTGGGACCGATATAGTCAACTCGGTGGGACTGATGTGCAGGGGTTAGGGTAAAACCTCAACTCGGTTTGACCGATTACTCAAACTCGGTGGGACCAATTTTGGTAATAAGCAAACAGAGGATTGGTAAAGCAAACTCGGTGGGACCGACTGAACAAACTCGGTTAGACCGAAAATGTTGCAATAGATCACAGAGAGTTTGCAAGCCCATCTCGATGAGCCCGAGATCCTATCGGTGAGACCAAAGTGACTAGGGCTTGGCAGTGGCTGAATAATATGAAACTCAATGGCACCGGATAGAAAAAGTCAGTGGGGCCGAGTTTGACATTTAGGTTTAGGACATATGTGGATGTGAGAAAGTGGTTGAGGGTTTTGGAGCATATCACTAAGCACTTTGAGCAAGCAAGCCATTAAGCAACACCTCATCCCCTTTTAATAGTATTGGCTTTCCTATGGACTCAATGTGATCTTGGATCACTAAAATAGAAAATGTAGAGTCTTGAGCTCTTGCCAATATTTATCCTTAGTATCTTGAAGGGGTTCCACATCCTCTTGTCCATGTCCATGCCACTCCAATGTTGAACTTTTCTGAAATACACTAGGTAGAAGTATTAGTCCAACAAGAGATATGTTGTCATGAATTACCAAAATCACCCAGGGAGCACTTGTGGTTTCAATCTCCCCCTTTTTGGTAATTGATGACAACATACATCAAAGCTTTAGATGAAGATATTAGGAAATAGCAAGTAAAGCTTTGGAAAGACATGCAACATGCATTGGACCCCCCTACATGTATGCAATCATGTGATGATAGATCATAAGAGTATGAGAATGCATAAACATGTTAGAGGAAGCAATGAGTTACATGTGTCTTGGCTATATGCATCAGAGCAAATGATATAGATACTGGAATTATGCCTTCATGTTCATGAGTCTTTCTTGCAAACAATATGTACCATAGCAAGAGATCTTCATGCACATGAGTGTGATGCATATACTTACCTTGTGGTCTTGAGCTAGCTTGAAGAAGATGTACCTGGGTAAACATGGTTAGATAACGCAAGAACATTTACTAGATAGAGCAAGAACTAAAGAACACAAGAATACCAAGACTGGGATGACATGTAGAGTGTGAGTAATAGGTACTCTATTTGGATGTGCTTTCAAACTTCCCGCTCACATTGAAATATCTCGCGCCTGAAAGTTTAGCCCTGTGATATTCCTGTTTTACCACTGCCACATGATCAAAAAAGGGCTGCTTTGGTAACTCCATTGTTTTCCCCTCTTTGCCACCAACATTCTTCCCTAGAGCCCCTTGTCGGTGTCAAAACCGGCGGATCTCGGGTAGGGGGTCCCGAACTGTGCGTCTAGGTGGATGGTAACAGGAGACAAGGGACACGATGTTTTACCCAGGTTCGGGCCCTCTTGATGGAGGTAAAACCCTACGTCCTGCTTGATTAATATTGATGATGTGTATTACAAGAGTAGATCTACCATGAGATCAAGGAGGCTAAACCCTAGAAGCTAGCCTATGGTATGATTGTTGTTCATCCTACGGACTAAAGCCATCCGGTTTATATAGACACCGGAGAGGGCTAGGGTTACACAGAGTCGGTTACAATGGTAGGAGATCTACATATCCGTATCGCCAAGCTTGCCTTCCACGCCAAGGAAAGTCCCATCCGGACACGGGACGAAGTCTTCAATCTTGAACCTTCATAGTCTTGGAGTCCGGCCGATGATGATAGTTCGGCTATCCGGACACCCCCTAGTCCGGGACTCCCTCAGTAGCCCCTGAACCAGGCTTCAATGACGATGAGTCCGGCGCGCATATTGTCTTCGGCATTGCAAGGCGGGTTCCTCCTCCGAATAATTTATAGAAGATTGTGAACACCAGGATAGTGTCCGGCTCTGCAAAATAATTTCCACATACCACCGTAGAGAGAATAATATTTACACAAGTTCAATCTGCTGACGTATTTCCCGGTGTGACGTCACACCACTACCAAGTCTTTACTTGAATCGTTTTTATTGTACCACCTCAGCGCGTTTAGCGAAGCGGTTTCCTTGGCACGTCTTGTCGAAGCAGAGATCGTGTTCCCCTTATTCCGGGATTCCCATCAATACGGACGTGGGTAACCCAACCGCGCCCGTTGCCATGCCCCCTCCATCGAAGGCGGGTTCCAAACGGTCACGGGGACGGCTCTTGGTATTCCTCCTCTTTATAATGAGACCAAGGCATGTTCTTTTTCTTCAATCCTCAATCGAATCCGCCCCTCGCTCCCGAGTTCCAACACCCAGGGCTCCAGATTCGGGTACCTTCGACCTTCGACAATGTCCGGCTCCGACCCACGAGGCCGGTGGATGCCCTCTTCCGTCACGGAAGAAGACGTGCTAAAGCTGAGAGACGCCAGGTACTTGACCTACGAAATTTCGCATAGGTTGCCTGCCCGAGGGCAAGTTATTCCTACTCCCGAGCCCGGCGAGAGCGCCGTGTTCGTGTCTCACCTCCGTCGGGGTTTAGGCTTCCCGATGGATCCCTTCGTGAGGGGGATCATGTTTTACTATGGGCTGGAATTCCATGACTTGGCTCCGGAGTCCATCCTCCACATCTCATTATTCATTGTCGTTTGCGAAGCCTTCCTCCGCACTACCCCTCACTTTGGCTTGTGGCTCAAAACCTTCAACGTGGAGCCGAAGAGGATTGAGGGGCGTCAGGCAGAGTGCGGCGGGGCGGTTATAAGCAAGAGGGCCGATGCTCCATGGCCCGAGGGCTCCTTTCAGGAGGAGCTCGGCTCGTGGCAACAGGAGTGGTTCTATATCACCGCTCCAAGGGGCAGCAGGCAGAAGCCGCCACCCATCTTCCGCTCGGGCCCTCCACAACGGCTGACGTCATGGGTCAACAAGGGGCTTAACTGGGGGCCGTCCAAAGACGTACCCCTGTTGCAGGACCGGATTCGAGGCCTCCAAGAAAGGAAGATTAATCTGGTCGCAGTGGCATAGGTTATGCTGATCCGGCGCTTTCTGCCCTGCAAACATCGCCCCCTCCGCCTGTGGGAATTTAATCCGAAGGGGCCATGAGCTCTCCAACACTTCATGGGTTTGACACCCGCAGAGATGTACAAACTGTTCTTCGGATCGCAAGAGATGCGTTCGGACTTGACCGAGGACGCCGGCCTAAGCTGCAATCGCCCGGATACTCAAGTAAGTAGCCCTGTGTCCGGACATATTGTCCATTTATTTATCATGGATTTGCCTTTTAACCAGCTATCCCTTGGACAGGAGTGGATAGCGCAAGCAAAACTGATACGGTGTCCGGCCCCCTCCCTGAGACCACGCCGGATCCCGTGTTAGTGAAAATGTTGGAGTTTGCGCCTTTGGAGGAGAGCGAAGGGGGGCACAGGGAAACTACCACCTCTGCCAAGGAGGCTTTCAGTAAGGGGGGAGTCGAGAGTCCCTCCTTTCAGGGGGAGAAGAGGATTGCTTCCGAAGACCCGGAGGCCAAGGCCTCAAAGCGGGGAAAGAAATCTGCACCGGAAGGTCCTGTGCCAGGAAGAGCCCCGGCCGCACAGTCTCCCCATAGGAATCAGCCCTCCAGCGAGCCATAAGTAGAAAAGGGGGAATTTTGTAATAGGGAACGCCCCTATATTATTTCCAAAGGTAACCGAAGTTTTCACCTTGTAGTTCGGATCTCAGCCCATCTCAGCAGAGCTCAACTTCGGGGGACCTTCGTCCGGAGATGATGGAGAGCGAGATGCCTCCATCTGCCACCCCGTCGGGCGGGGCGGACAACCCTGAGGTGTCATCACGGAGGGTCTCCCCGAGTCCGGCGGGGCCGGAGAGTCCGGCACCCATTGGAGTACGGCCGGTGGAGCTGCAGGATTTGCTCAAGAGGGCGTCTATCTCAGAAGATCACCGCACATTAATGAGTACGGTGATTGAAAGGATCTCATCCGCCGAGAGTGGGTTGTATGAGGCCGTCGGGAGCTTGCTGACGGGGTTTGAGGTACGCAAAAAATGACATACCTTTTGACAGTTTTGCACATGAAGTGCGCCCTGTATAGATAGTAGCCCCTGAGACTTGGTATGCTGTTGAAAGCGATAGCGTGCCAAGGATCATAATCTCAGTTATAGAATGTCGCCTTTTCTATGCAGGTGGCGGAGCGTTCGGTGGCCAGCCGGACTGATGGAGTTGCCGAACTGAAGAGGCAACTCGATGTTGCAGATGCGGACATCGCGCTGGTCAATAAACAACTTAACGAGTCGCAAGGTAGGTGGTTGCTTCGCGGTTGCCTAGTAAGGGAGCTAGCACCTGTTCCTTACAATTTGTATGCTTGATGCAGATGGCGCCGCTGCTATGGAAGATCTTCGAGCAGAGCTTGCTCGAGCCAAGGAGCAAGCCAGGATAAGTGTTGCGGCTGCCTTGAAGGCAGCAGAAGAGCTAAAAGCCGAAAAGGCTGCTCACTGCCAAAGCAGGTAAGAGTTGGCCGGAATGGCCTTGAAATTAAAAGATGCTATCGACCGTTGTGAGGTTCTTGAAGGAGAACACCGAGTGGAGCAAGAGGGCCTGAAGAAGGCCGCCGCCGAAGTCAAGGATGCTCGAAGTGAGATGCGGGCTATGAAGGCGGAACTGCGTCAAGCCGGAGACATTGCGGCTGGAAAGCCCTTTCTTCTGCGTAGGAAGTTCACGGATCCGAAGTATGCTCAGCTGGGCCAATTGTGTGGTGTGGAGGATCCTTATCTGGATTTGGCGGCGAGTGCGGCGGACGCAGTCGTGCACTTCCAAAGCCATAAGGATCACGAAATGGAAGAGCTTTACTGGTCTCAATTCCATAGTCCGGAGCGTCCACTTCCGTTGACTGATCGGCTGGCTAAGTGGGCTGAGCTGAATAGATTGTCCGGACTTGCCATGACGAATGTGGTCGCTCATCTGTGGCCGGAAAGGCCCAAGCCTAAGAGTTATTTTGGCTTGTTGCAGCAATTCCTTGGGGCGGTGCCGCATATCAAGGCGATGAAGCGGTCGGCATGCATAGAAGGTGCACGGATGGCTCTCGCCCATGTGAAGACATACTGGGCGGACATGGATGCCACCGCTGTTGCAACCCGGGGTTCGGACAAGAGCCGATTATCCGCCGAGCACTATTTTGAGGAAGTCCTGCAGGGCGCTCGTTTAATAGAGTCGCAGTGCTCGAAAGATGTCATGATCAAATGACGTGTATGATTTGTGAGATCATGTTTATAATGCAATAGCTTTTTATACTTGTGTGTTCAAGTATTGAACTATCTCCTGTGCGGCCGTATATGTATGAATAACCTGAAAGTTGCAGTCTTTGGCTTCAGCCCCCACGCACATGGTGCGGGGGTGTTTGCAAAAAAGAAAAGCGCTTTTTCACACTTAATCCAACGTCTTGGTCCTTTGAAGGAGGTGATAGCATAGAAAACTAGGCAACCGGACTATAATGCTTTATCACTTTCACTTAGCCATAGGAGCTCGAAGGTGGGGCTACTATATAGCCCCTAGAGGCACCGCGCTTTCCGAACTCGGGGTGCATATGTGCCTAACCGGGAAGCGGTCCTTCGTCAAAGCAGAGGAATTCTAAACATTCCAAAAGTCGATCGAGTGGTTGACCAGTCTCTCGCTATATCATGGCAGTCAGTTTTCGGCTTTCTCTACTGAGGTGCTCGCCCGGCCGAACCGGGGCACAATCGCAGTAGTTCTCCTGGTGCCGCGTTAGCCGATGGAGCGGAACGTAAGGCAGCAAAACATAGGAGCCGGGCAAACCCAACATTTGACCAAAGACATGATTCGGAGCTAATGCATATAAGGCCTAACTCGAGACGCCGAACACTCCCTGAGGTGTTCGGTCTTTATGATACTGGGCAGAACAATGCCCTAAGCCCCTAGTGTCCAGGTACAGGCGGGAACTTCTGACGCAGCCGATGCCAAAACGCTAGCCTCATCCTCGGTTATGGTAGAAAACCGGGGGATGTGTATCAACAAGAGACAGTAAGAAAGGTTTATGCAGGGTCTTAATCTGAAAAGAATCCTTGCAACGGGTCCCAGCTGCACGTCTCTGCCTGTGTCTCCTTGTGTTGTATCCTGGATGGGTGTAGCACGTGCTTCATCTGTAAAAGAGAAGGACTTAGCTTGGAAGAAATATCGTGCAAAGGATGTATTGAAGATAAAGTATAATTTGGAAGATGAATAAAGTTGAGCTTTATTGGCTCTCGTTGTTTATACGCGCAGCCCCTTGTAAAGGGGTATGCGGCTGGGAAGCCCCTTGTTTATTTACACCGGACTCGCCTAACCGTGTCTGAGGTCTGAATGACCTATTTTGAGGGGCTTTGACCTGCAAGGTAGGATTAGTGTGTGGCTGTCAAGGCGGCCTCACGTTCTCCATGGTCTAGGAACACTCGGAGTTACTCTTTAATGAGATTATGCCGCGTGGACCGGGCATTTTAAGCGTAAGAGACGCGTAATGTGTTATTGCGTTAAAGCGGGCGAAAGCTTTGCGTCCCAATAGTGCTTGAAAGCCACTGTGAAATGGGGCGATATGGAGAGTGATCTTTTCGCGACGGAGGTTGTCGGATGAACCGGACACAACCTCTGGTGGTACAGAGCCTGTTCAATTGGCTTAAAGGCCTGGCGTCACTCCTTTGAAGGAAGTGTTGTTACGGCGAATTTTGGTAGGGTCTATCCCCATTCTGCGGATGGTGTCCTGGTATGGCAGGTGCCGCACTGTGTTTTCGTGTTATCACATGAAGTGAGTTCACTATTTTGACCTCTAGTGGGAAAGTCTTCTGTTTTCCGGCGTGCTGCGTGTGGGGTTCATCGTCGTCTTCACTTGGCGTGTCGAGCCCCTTGCGTTCGGCGTTAAGTCGGCCGGACTGTTTGAAGACCCAACAATCTCTGTGGGTATGGTTTGCAGGCTTCCCGGAGGTACTATGTATTTGACATAGCCTGTCCAGAATTTTGTTTAGGTTGGATAGCTCATCATTGTTGTCCTTGAGGGGCAGTGTTTTAGCATTCGACCGAGAGCTTTTGAATCCGGCGTTGACCGCCGTGCTATTTGGGCCATCTTCCTTATTCCGGCGCTGATCTTTTCTACATCGTGATTTCCCATTTCCATCCCTGACTTCGGATGTACTCGGGTCGCTGGTGCTGCATCTAGCCAGCCAGCTGTCTTCCCCCGCGCAAAGGCGGGTCATGAGGCTTGTTAGTGCGGCCATTGTTCTTGGTTTTTCCTGGCCGAGGTGTCTGGCGAGCCATTCGTCTCGGACGTTGTGTTTAAAGGCTGCTAAGGCTTCGGCGTCCGGACAGTTGACTATTTGGTTCTTTTTGGTGAGGAACATGTTCCAAAATTTGCGTGCTGACTCTCCGGGCTGTTGAGTTATGTGACTTAAATCGTCTGCATCCAGAGGGCAGACATAAGTCCCTTGAAAATTTGCTCGAAATGCATCCTCGAGCTCTTCCCAACTTCCAATGGTATTTTCTTGGAGGCTTTTGAGCCAATGCCAAGCTGGCCCTTTGAGCTTGAGGGGTAGGTATTTTATGGCATGGAGATCGTCTCCTCTGGCCATATGTATGTGTAGGATATAATCTTCAATCCAGACTCCGGGGTCTGTTGTTCCGTCATATGCATCTATGTTTACAGGTTTGAATCCCGCTGGAAATTCATGATCGAGTACCTCGTCGGTGAAACATAGTGGGTGTGCGGCGCCCCTGTATTTGGGTTGCCGTTGTCATCAAACGCACGGTGGGTTGTGTTGCTTCCTGGAGTCTTCTTTTTTGGCCCGTAGATAGACATGACTGGTTCATCCTTTTTCCGAGGATCTTTATGCT
This sequence comes from Triticum aestivum, assembly GCF_018294505.1. NCBI lineage: Eukaryota > Viridiplantae > Streptophyta > Magnoliopsida > Poales > Poaceae > Triticum > Triticum aestivum. The sequence continues at coordinate 440,957,909 of NC_057813.1, read as the reverse complement.
GATCGTGTGCCGGCTTGTATGCGGAGCCCCTTGCTGCTCTTAGCCTATCATCTGGTCGTCTATCCGGCCAGGCGGCCTCTTTATTTTACTGCGGGGGATCTAAGGCCTCCTCATCGAATTCGGGCAATAGCTTGCGCTTCGGGTAACTCTTTGCCTGGTGACTAGCGTCATATTTATCTGCGGTATTAAGTACTTTGCTCCATCTCATTCTGAGTGCGTCCTCTGCTATTTTGAGCTTCCGCTTTTGCTTCTTCAAACTTCTTGCAGTAGCGACGAGCCTTTTATGAAGGTTCTTATGCTCTGGTGATGTGTTCGGCGTGAGATCGTCTAGGCTCTTGTTTTCGCCGGGGATGGGTTGCTTGTCCAGTTCACCGTGTTCGGATGATTGCTTGGTGGCGTGTTCGCCGTCCACTGCTTCGCCCTGCTCTAGGGGCCGGTCTGTATGGGTGCGGTTTTAATCGAGGCGGGGCTTCGGGCGGCGCTTGCGTCACCGTTTTGGTTGTTTGCTGGGGGAGTTGTCCTTCGCCATGTCCCGTTGTTCCTCATTATCGCTTCCTTTTGGTGTATCCACCATGTATACGTCATGGGTTGGGGTGGCTTTCCAGTGCCCGACAGGCGCTAGTTCTTGGTCGTCTCCGGCATCGTCGTCCATACCGTCGATGTCTTCGGAGTCGAAGTCTAGCATGTCGGTTAGATCGTCGACAGTGGCTACTAGGTGGGTGGTGGGTGGGCGTTGAATTTCTTCGTCATCCGCATCCCAGTCGTCCTGACCGCAGTCCGGCCGGGGCTCTCCTGATAACGAGAGATACTTTAGCGAGTTCAAGATGTCGCCGAAAGGTGAGTGTTGAAAGATGTCCGCGGCGGTGAACTCCATGATCGGCGCCCAACCGGATTCGGTTGGAGGGGGCGCGGGAGGTTCGGAGTCCGGCAAGGAGTCCGGCACCTCGGAGTCACGGGCTTCATGAGGGACAAGATTAGTGTTTGGCTCTATCGCCGCAGAGGTTGCAGCCCCCGAGGCGGTGTCTAGCCATCCGTCCTCGATCTACGCAGCCGGCTCCGAATTGAAGATCGGAGCGGGCTCGAGCGCGGCCTCCAGGGTACTGTCCGGCTGCAGAGCTAGATCATGCCCGTCGTGACAGTGCGGCGCGCTTGGCTGTTGCTCGAATCCATCTAAGATCAAGTCCCCGCGGATGTCAGCCGTGAAGTTCAAACTTCCAAATCTGACCTGACGGCCAGGGGCGTAGCTTTCGATCTGCTCCAGATGGCCAAGCGAATTGGCCCGCGGTGCAAAGCCGCCGAATACGAAGATCTGTCCGGGGAGGAAGGTCTCACCCTGGACTGCGTCGTTGATGATGATCGAAGAAGCCATCGAGCCTATCGGTGACGACACAGAGGAACTCTCAATGAAAGCACCAATGTCGGTGTCAAAACCGACGGATCTTGGGTAGGGGGTCCCGAACTATGCGTCTAGGCGGATGGTAACAGGAGACAAGGGACACGATGTTTTACCCAGGTTCGGGCCCTCTTGATGAAGGTAAAACCCTACGTCCTGCTTGATTAATATTGATGATGTGTATTACAAGAGTAGATCTACCATGAGATCAAGGAGGCTAAACCCTAGAAGTTAGCCTATGGTATGATTGTTGTTCGTCCTATGGACTAAAGCCATCCGGTTTATATAGACACCGGAGAGGGCTAGGGTTACACAGAGTCGGTTACAATGGTAGGAGATCTACATATCCATATCGCCAAGCTTGCCTTCCACGCCAAGGAAAGTCCCATCCGGACACGGGACGAAGTCTTCAATCTTGTATCTTCATAGTCTTGGAGTCTGGCCAATGATGATAGTTCGGCTATCCGGACACCCCCTAGTCCGGGACTCCCTCACCCCTCCCTTCCCCTCCCTGACCCCCTTCCCCAAACCACGCCAAGCCACTGAATCTAGTCCTCCGCCGCAGCGATGGACCTCACACCCCACCGGATCTACCTTCCACACCTTGGAACCACCAACTGCCAACTCACCACTTCACGGGGGCCACTTCAGCGACTGGCTTGTCCACCGCTCTAGATCTCTGAGACCGCCATCATGGTCCACCGCACTGGATCTGCTTCACCGGCGCCCTCATCCACCACATTGTAGGTCCTTCACTGAATCCCTCATCCGCCTCATCGTTGGCCCTTCATACAAGCCCTCGTCCGCCGCAACAGATCTGCCTCACCAGAAGCATTGTACACCATTCCGGATGTGCTTCACCGACACCTTCATCAATTGCACTGGACCAGCTCCACGGACGCCATATTCAACTCCACCGGCCCTGCTTTACTGATGCCACAACCTCATTAGGTTATTTCGATTTGTACTCCTTTGGTTTTTCTCTTCTTTATCGTGGAACTGTTCACTTACCACGGATGAGCTTTCTTGTATGTCTACAGGCGCCACAGCCGAAGAACCAGAGCCGCTTCAGCAATGGCGAACTCAACCGCAACACGAGCACCATTGATGATCCTTAGTAATCAAGTATGACAATGATACCCATACACCGCCGAGAATCACGTACTATTATCCAACGGTCGGCGCCTACGTTCACTTTCTTAGCATAAGCACCGCACCTTTGAATTTCTTAAGGGCATCATTCAATTTTTCATGAGACGCGTTATTCTGCTTGCACCTGTAGGGCCATACTTCTGGCAATGAACATGTTACATGTGCTAAATTACAAACCAGTGCACATATACTTAGAATGCTTTAGTTTTGTCCTAAGTATTACTATACTTCCTAGATATCACTGCCTCCTATTTTACTTCTTGCATGCTATATTTATGATAATGGTGTTGTTCTGATGCCACCTGTTGGTTCCATCAGACTGCTTCATGTTCTCTATGCTTAATTACACATCAGCAAACTAGCATGTGGTTCCGCTACCTTTTGTTGTTTTACCCTACATTTTCTGATGCTAGCTATTACATCACTGCTCCGAGCCTCTGTTCATTATGGGGTTGTTTGGTTCCCTGCCACAGTTTGCCAAGCTAAAGTTTGGCAGCCATAGTTTAGTTGGCATGTGTTTGGTTTTTGCCACACTTTATTGCCCCTATGGCCCACTTGTCATAGAGACAATTTTTTGCCAACTTTTGCCAAAGTTTGGCGTCCAATTTCTCACCCACACTTGTGTGGCTTGCCATACTTGTGTGGCTTCCCATACTTGTGTGGCTTGCCATACTTGTGTGGCTGGCCACACTTTGGCTTGGCCACGCTAGTATCCAACCAAATAGACCCTACTTTTTTGTGCCTTCTTGATCTTCCCAAGTTGCATGACTAATTTGATGCTTCTATTAATTATGGAGCTGCCAACCCCATCAAGCAAAATATTTGTTCTTTTGGGATTGGCACCTCGAACAAGCAAAAAAATAGAGTGAAGCACATATATTGTCATGTAAGCACACACCCTTGTTTCATTAGTTTATATGAACCATTGATGATCAATTCGAACCAGTGCATGCGATTAAAATTAATTTTACCTAAATAGCGGGTGCAGAATAAACTACAACAACTAGATTAGCAATCATGGGATGCCGACGATATCTTCAAAGAACATTGCAACAGCAGCGAGGCTTCACAGCAACATATGGTAAGCCAGTGTGTTTTAGTACATGTGAAATGTAATGCGTGTGAGCTACTTTCTTGGCTTATGCTCCCAACCTGTAATCCTACAAAATTACAAATAGTTCAGTTGTCTGCGTTGCTGTATTGCTTGATTTGAATGCTTGTTTGTTACTTGTTAGGCTATACCTGAGTTGGCCAATATGTCAGCAATGCCTGTTGTACTATTGTAAAAAAATGCATGCCTAGTTCATTTGACTCCTTAACTTTTCCTATGAACTTCATCACAAGACTGTCTTTGTAGTCTCTATGAGGCCACACAGTTAAGTGCTTTCTCAGATTATTTCAACTGCTTAGATGCCTTGGCAACTTAAATATAGTGGTGGTACACTCCCTTTCAACTAGGGATGTCAACTGGGTCCCGTTTAAACCCGATTAAAGTCCACTAGTGGTATGATAGTTCAAAAGAGTTTTTATTTTTTGAGGAAAATCAAAGCTAGCAAAAGCTAACTAGATGGGACTAGTGGATGCCATTTATTTGCCACTTACATCCCTAGTTTCATCCTACCATTTTAATTTATTTTCGGATGATGCTACTTCAAACCATTTAAATATAGCTTGCCATGCTCGGCAATAATTCGTATGTCATTTACCATGTAAGCTTACTGCCTGGATCATGCGATAACTATATCTTACTTATGTCCAGTGGAAACCTTTCAGGAGTCGTTCACACTAGAACACAATTACAACCCCAAAATCTATTTGTGGAAGCAATGCGCCATCCATGTTACCAGGTGGTAGCAGTTCAGAGGCAACACTGTTGAAGAGACACAATGTACAACCCCAGAATCTATTTGTGGAAGCAATGTGCCATCCATGTTACCAGATGGTAGCAGTTCAGAGGCAACACCATCGGAGAGCAGTCTAAGCACATATATTATAGTTCTTGAGGCTCTACTAGAGGCAGAAAGAGATGGTGTGGATGCCATGAATGAGGTAATCTTGATCTTGAGGCTGGAAATTATGCAATTAGTTGCACGCATTATGCAAGCAACCCAAGAATTGGAGGAAGTAAGAATGTTGCATTTGAAGACGGAGGAGTTCCTTCTGCTTCTGCTATCTGAAGCCCAGGGTAATCCAAGTTCTTCTTTAGATACCAGTTGAAATTGTCATTAGATTATTATACTTGCATATTGTCATGGCTCTGAATGGATAAATTGACAACAACAACAACAACAACAACAACAACAACAACAACAACACCAACAACAACAACAACAACAACAACAACAACAACAACAACAACAACAACAACAACAACAACAACAACAACAACAGCAACAGATGCTCGGATGGTTCCTCAAGTTCTTGTCAACCCACTGCAGAACATTTTAATCTGCCAGTGTTTCACGTGCACTTTACTTGTTTTAGTGTTGCAGCAAACCCTCTAATCAAATAGCTTATATTCACACATTTCTAGGGAGTACTCTTTTCTGAAAGAAGGACCATTTCTTTATTTGTACACATTCTCACAACTTTGTTTTAGTTCCAGAGGGGCGGATGGCACACTATACTTGATCGATTCGTCATCCTCTGGATGCTCGACCTTCAATCTGTATGCCCACCACCTCCGCCTGACTTTTGGCTTGGGCAAATTTGTCTGTTCCATCACCTAGAGGAGATACCCGATGAACTCAAAGAACTGCGGCGTGAATGCCGCCGTGGAGTACATCGCTGCCATCTCGCTCTTTCTCATATATTGCCACATGGCCCTCACCGTCCTCGAAATCTCCCACTCATTGTCAAACTAAGTAAGGATCTCCTTCAACCTGGTTAACTTCGTCTGGTCACGTCGGCGATCTGCACGATTCGCTTCTGCATCCTCTCCATCGATGTGCTTCTGAGAGTTGTGGTGCTGGCTTTGGAAGATGAGAGGAGAGACGGTGGTCTTACAATGGAGAAGAGGGGGAGGCGAGACGATGGTTTTGCAATGGAGAAGATGGAGAGGAGAGGGGTGGTTTTGCAATGGAGAATAGGGAGAGGTGAGACGATGGTTTTGGAATGGATAAGATGTAGAGGAGAGGTGGTGGTTTTGCAATGGACAAAAGGGAGAGGAGCGTGCGGCTGCGGTTTATGATTGGACAAGAGGGGCGGTGCACTGTGACTAGATCTAAACAAAAAAACAATTTACCCTTCAATTAAGAAGCGACCCCACATTAACTAGTCTCCCTTGTATTCTGGCTCATATTTTGACCATGATTTTAACAAATAAAATATATGTTATACATGCAAAATAATATAATTGGGAAGTACATTCAGATAAGAATCCAATGATATGATTTTTTTATGACATGCATTCACATTTTGCTTATCAAATACAGTACGTGGTCAAACTTTGACCCAAAATATGATGGGGCTAGTAAACCAGCATAGAGGTAGCAGGAGGGACACACTCACAATGCGCCGACACTCCTGTCCAATCCAAAACCAACGCCCGTCGCTCCTCTTGCATTCCGACTTCCAAGACCATCACCTCAAAACAAAAAAAACTTCCAACACCACTGCCGCTCCTCTCCTCTTCTATTTCAAAACCACCACCGCTCCTCTCCTCTTCCAATCCAAAACTAGTGTCGCTCCTCTTCCATTCCAAAACCACCGTCGACGAGTGAAGATGATGTGGAGAAGTAGATCAATGGAGGAGTACAACCGATACGTGAGGATCACAGATGACGACCCTATGAAGCTAGCCAGGATGATGGAGATACAGTCTTGGTTTGAAAACCCGCAACAATTAGCGGCAACAGCGACGACGACGAAAAAATATCTAAAACATAGCGAAAAGGCGGCGATACTCACAGAGGGAGTCGCGTGAGAGTACGTAAAACTGCTCCTCTGGGCCATGGAGCAGACAAATTCATCGAATCCGATCGTGAGGCGGTGGTGGTGGGAGTATCGATCCAAGATGGAGCATCCAGAGATTCAAGGATTGAGCATCTACATGGTGTCGTTTGTGGGTGCCGTGGCAAAGCGAGCCGTTGGAGTCTTCTCGACCGTACCCAATTGCAAGAGGAGGAAAGCAGTTGGCGCGATGACGCTTCCCCTCCATCCTCTCCCTTGTTGTTCACCTCATTTCATGGGGCGGTTGTCTGTCGCCGAGGAATAGGAGGGGAGTGTCCCCCCAATAATCAGAGGAGGAGCTTAGGGTTATCAGTAATTACAGTTTATGAATTGTGTTTTGTGTTATGTATTTTCAGTACTTTCAGATATGAATGTCGTTTGAATTTCATATTTGCAATATTGAGCATATGAAGTATTTTCTGAATTCCAGAGATCGTTTTTAGTACTTTCCAAAATGTAATTTCATATAAAACTGTAGACAATGTGATTTCCAGAGAAGAAACTGCAAGTTTCAGAGGCAGATCATTTATATTAACACGTCCTTTCCAAACAGGGAACAACATGCTAGAAGTTTTATTCCTGATCGAAAATAGAACTATCAGCCAGTTAGCATCAATGTTGATCAACATTCATGCATATCACATCTTCATATGATGCACAGTCAAAAATATATGCTATTTTTAAAATGGCCACATAATGTTGAGTGTGCGAAAAACAGAGAAAACTAAGGACGAAGTTTTGGCAAGTGTTGGAGATGGTTTGCGTAGATGACAAGGGGTACCCACGTGTCATTATTGGCAGAGGCAAAAAAATTGCGGATATTTTCACTCCATCAGGTGGAATTGAACCCGGGCGGAGCAGCGGTTGGGGAATGGGACTTAGCCACTGAGCTACTGCAGTACTTTCGGTGGAAATCAGGCAGAGCTTCTACCACTACTGTAGCATGTCTTCCCCGGCTCCGGCGCATTCTCGTCCGAGGACTCGACGTCATCCTCCGGCACTGTCCGGCTTTGTGCGCTCGCCACGGCGCGACCGTCTGCCATTGTGAACATCCTCAACAAACGAGAAGAATCTGAAGAGGACTATACATGGAGAGGCAAACAGTCGGGACCCACCAGGTCCATGGTCGTACGCAAGCAAAATGCTTCCTCCTAATAGTATACTGACGTTAGGGCGCACAAGTTTGGCAACATAGTTAATAAAGGAGATAAATTTACAATGAAGCCGGTCATCGGGGAGTTGGTAGGTATCATTTTTTATCATAGGGACAACAAGTATTAACTGGGTTGTTGCCTACCCAGTCTAGGTTTTTTTAACAACGCAGCCCACAACATGCCGACACAATGGTTTAAACTTATTTTTTAGGGCCGTCATATATCAACCAACCTATGGGCCTCCCAGCCTAGGTTTTGTTTTCGCTTAAACATTCGCAACACAACTTATGCATTTTTTTCGAAAACGCAGAGGTTTGTTCTATTTTTCTATATAATAATAAGAACATCAGGTCCAACTTATGTTTCCTTTATAACTATATTATATATATTTATATTATTCTATATGTTATCATATATTATTATTATTGACATCATATATTTAATAGATACTTATATATCTATATGTAAGAAAAAATATCCCACATCTTATTAACTTATAAAAATAAATGTTTAACAATAAAATCCTGGTTTTTTTACTCTAAGGCAACGAAAATCCTGGTGATTGCGTACAAAAGCTTTGTAAGATTTAAGGACCAATCTAATTATAACCCGTTTGTTATCTAATTTTATTTATAATAAAATGTCCATCCATAGTTTATTTTTTGATAATATTGTTCTGCCCAACCCAACATTATATTTACAACCAGCCCAGCGAAATCATGTCTTTCAAGAAAGTGCAAATGGGCTGTAATTTCTTAGAAAACAGTAAATGGACCACATTGATGCTACATTATTTGTTCACCCAGCCAAGCAAATGGACTGTAAATTCTAAAAAAATGGGTTGAATATGTGTCACATTTTTGGATCCCAAAATGTGGGCAAATATGTCGAACCCTACGCAAAGCATTGTCAACTTAATCAACAAATGATTTTGACTTCTATAGCCGCTAGATTTACATCTGGCGGTTGTCATCCATCTTCAATCTCTCATCTTCTTCCTCCAGCACCGCGGGACCACCTGTTCCTGCCTCCGGCGACTAGCAGCTCTGCTTAGCATGCCTCACTGCGAAGCGCTACACACAGCTGGCCAGGCCATCCCTCCACACCAACTGTTATTCTCCATCGACTGCACAACCAGGTCGCACGAGAACCAGTTAACCCTCATACACCTCTGCGTCTGTGACTCCACTGCCGCGTCTCCCATCTCCGACTCATTCCTGTCCGTGATCTCGCCATCGTCCACCGCCTTGGTGCACTTGGCACGGCGTGGTCAACGTGATCAAATAACGAGAGTTATCGAAGGAGGAATGTACGTGGAGAGGCTGACAGTGGGGACGCACCAGGTCCATGGACGCATGCATGCAACCGCCTCCTTATTACGCGAAAATAAAATTATTCCTCCCCCTAAAAGCTGGGACCCACCAGCTATATCTTCGCACAGAAGGAAGTGCCTCCTTATTCCTCCCCTGGCAGCTGGGACCCACTAGCTACATCTTCGCACGTGGAAGTGCCTCCTTATTATGGGCAAAAAAATTGATTTCATCCCTGACAGCTGGGACCCATCAGCTATATCTTCACACACAAAGAAGTGCCTCCTTATCCTCCATGATAGCTAGGACAGAAAAAGTTTTTGTTCGGACCATAATGTCACGGATGTGTCTTTTTTTATAGTGTTACCTCCGGTTGTTTATACTCACTCATGTGATTTCTCTTCGATATTCGCACTTGATCTTTCTTGGTAGTTTT